>NC_046605.1:3746135-3988443 GCF_011750605.1 Drosophila busckii
TATGTGCGTCATACACAAACACACACTCGTCGTCGTCGTTGTCGTTGTCGTTGTCGCAGACTTTGAAAGCGACTTGAGACTGGCGACTCGCTCTCTCTCTCGGTTGCGGCTTGTGTTAAACTAAAACGTCGAGTGCTTATTGTTGTTGCCTTTTGTTTTTGCAGCCCCATTCTCTTTGTGTGTGTGTGTTTGTGACTCTGACATGGCATTCAAGCAGGCGTTACTCCATAAAAATGAACAACAGCTTTTTATTGTCGAACAATGAACAACAAGCAGCGCTCTCAAGTTTTTGGCCTTTCTTTTGGCTTTGGCTTGTCGCACTTGTCGCAGCATTTTTCATCTTCTGCTGCTTCTTCTTTTTCTTCTTGTTGCTGCTGTTGTTGTTTGTTTCACATCGACAAGAGCATTTAATGAGGCTGTCGCCTTATTGTTCAATTGTGCTTGCCATGCCTAAGAATTTTCTAATATTGAGCATTAAATTAATGTCAAAGACAGAAATGAGTACTCGAGTGGTAGCTCTCTATTCAAAACTTTAAGAGCAAAGCATAATCGGATTTAAGAGTTTTATGTCTAATTAGACTTTCGAGTGTACAATTAAATTATTGCTGTGCCATTTGAAAATCTTACTCAGCTTGCAAAATTAAACTCGATTAAATAGCAGTGATTTTTATACTAATGAGATTTTGATGGAATTCTTTAACTTACATTTGCTAAATGGACTAAAATTAATATTCTATGAAATAAAGTAGCATAAAACATATAAAATGTGTACATACAATAAATTTCCAGTGTATAGAAGCCACATTTTGAATATATGTGCCATATCCTAAAAATAGAAGTTAAAATAATGATAAAATAATGAACATACAATATATTTAGATTATTATAAAATAATTTGTAAATAAAAAGAGAGAAAAATTATATAATAGCTATTAATAATATATTTAAACAAGCAACTTATACAACAGTCCCAATAAATAAAATTCCCTTGTTGAAAAATTTAAGTTTTGGAATTTATTGACAAATATGTAAAATATTTTTTTTTAATTTATTAAATTTTTCAGAATTGATTTTTAAGCCTTGCTATGCTAACAAACTATTGCAATCAATAATAAAAGAAAAGAAATTGCGGAATTTTAAATAAATAAATATGATAAATAGTTTATTTGAATAAAGAATTTTTTACTTATATTTTTATTTAATTTATAAAATTTTTCAGCACTGATTTTTCTGTCTATAAAAAAATTACAGATTACAGATTAAATATTAGCAAACATATTTTATTTGAACAAAGAATTTTTTCTTATATTTCATTTAATTTATAAAATTTTTCAAAACTGATTTTTCTGTATATAAAAAAAAAATTAAGTAATTTTCACAGCTGAAATAAATAAATAAATATTAGCAAACATATTTTATACGAATAAAGAATTTTTTTTTATTTTTTTAATGTTATTAATTATTTAACTTCATGAGCATTGGCTGCTTGCAATTTTTACTAATGAGATTATTGCATAAAATATTTTATTCTGACGAAAACTTGCATAATTATGTGCCACAAATATTTCCACAAGTTTTATCTATTTAGTTTTCATTGCTTTGTCAAAATGCCGGCTTCCAACTTGAAATGCGAAGCGTATCTAAATTTTTTTTACAGCGAAACTTCAACTACGCTTGTCACTAGATCTCTTAATACTTGAGGCTTGAGGCTGAAGTTGGCGCAAGTGCAGCTTGCCAATTAAGGCTGCAACAAAAAAATATATGTATAAAAAGAAGAAGAAGCAGAGCGTTGCATAATAAAGTAAAGTTACGTTGCTAGCTGCTGATGAAACTAATGAAATGCTATACGCTTTACGCAACGCTGCAGGCAGACAGAGAGGGGTAGCAAGAGAATGAGGCTGGCACTTGAGAGAGCTGAACAACGCTCAACGTTGACACTTAAAGCCGACAAGTTAAGCGCAACGCGTATGGCGATTTGCAAGCTAGAGAAGCAGCAGGATCTGGAGCAGGAGCAGGAGCAGGAGCAGCTGGGTTGAGAGTTAGCGAGTAGGCAGGCAGGCAGGCTGGCAGGCTGGCAGGCTGGCAATGCGTTGGCCATTAGTGGCGTGCACGTTTTGTCAAGTAGCGTAGCTGAAGCTGTAAAGCGGCACACGCTGCGTATACGTTATATGTGCTATGCCTGCAGGCTGAAGAGACAGGCGAGTGGGGTTTGAGGCTTGCTGAATGTGCATAGTTAGTGATAAACTGCTTTGGCACGGAAATGGCCCTGGAAATAGAAATGATGTCGAGTATGCCGCCGCCGCATGCCCCCACCCACTGCCCCCCGAGCCACGCTCATGTGCTGAAAAAGGCCAATTAGGCGACAGATTCAAATACAGACTGCAACGACTGCAGGCAACAGTTGCAAATGCAAATTCCAATTCACTAGGCACACTACTAGGCTCACGTTGTGTGTGGGCGTGGCACACAAAAAATTTCATAGCTAACAAACCTATGGACTAGTTTTTTTATAAAACTTTAAATTAACTTTGTTGACTGGCATTTGCAATAAGTTACAAGCACTCGTATATTTTCAAGTGGTTTGTCAGTCTCACACACACACACACACACACACACACGTAGTGTATGTATATGCGTCGCATAATCAAGAAGTTTTAAATGCATCATAAAAAAAAGTTTGCAGCATGTGCAATTTGAAAACTTGTTTTTAGGCTGCCCCGCTGCCATTTACATTTATGTTCCAACAGCGATTTATGTGAAACACACACACACACACACACATACATAGCAGCTGTCAGCTGTAAACTGTAACTAGCAAACGCAGGTGAAGCGCTGGCAAACAGCGGCAAAGAGATTTGGGCAATACAATAAAACTTTGCCAAAAGTGGGGAGAGTGGGTGGTGCTTGTCACACACACGCTACTCGACTTTATTATGCTACACACTAAAAATAAAAATACAAGTTACTTTTGCTTTTATTATGAGCGCGCGACAAGACTCAAGTTAACTGCAGCATCAAGTTGCTCACTAGATTTGCTGACAGCTGCAAGTTTGGCTACTATAAAATATAAAAAAAATATAATATAGCCGCACTAAGATCTAACTAAGTTTAAAACCAGTTAAAATTAAATATTACTATTTTTTTAAATTTATTTTTAACTAAGAAGAAGAACTGAGCTTAAAACCAGTGAAAATTAAAATCTAAAAAATTCGCTTCGCTGTGATCTAACAAAATAAACCTAACAATTTTAATTTAACATTTTTAAAAAAATATATAATATTTGTTGCACTAACTAACCAAACTAAGATCTAAATAAGATTTAAATCACTTAAAATTAATTATTACAAATTTTTCTTATTTTTTTTAACTTAGAGGAAGAACTGAGCATAAAACCAGTTAGAATTAAAATTTAAAAAATTCGCTTTACTAAGATCTATAAAAATAAACATTTAATAATTAATTTTTGACAATTTTAATTTAACATTTGGCATGCATAGAATTTTAAATAAAAACTAATATGTAAACTTTGCAGCTTTTGAGATATTTTTGCTTACATTTTTTTAAAAAACTAATTGAAAAATTGCTGCTATCTAATTCTACGCTTTACCTATTATTTATTTTAGTTGTATTATGCACATATATCTGAACTCTATATACCCGTTAGCTCTAAACATTCTTAAATAGCGCGTAAAAAATATTTATAGCTGCCTAAAGAGCCCGCGCCGCCCTAGACTTTCAATAAAAGGCGACTGCATAAATCTAGCAACAAATACGATTGCTTATAGGCATAGGCAGCATAAGCTCTGTACATATGTATAAGCCTTGGCTAAGGCTAAGCACTGCCTACCTGACTCCCAGCCAAAAATGCTGCCTAATGTGATTTACTTTGGATATTTTTATGTGCCGCCGCCAGTTGTCTACATGTCCTTGACTCTTGAACTTATGTGCCGCTCAAGTTGTTGTGCGTTGCATTATACATATAGCTATAGGTATATAAAAAGACGTGCCAGACAGACAGCCACAAAATCTTTCAAATAAAGTAACGAAAAATGTTCGTACATAAATTATCAGTAAGTCTCGAGTCGGCAGCACACACTGCATGTTACTTTTATTGACAGTTTTGTGCTTTACGACTTCAACACACACACACAGATACGCAGCTATACATAGATCAGTCTCTGACAGTCTTCACTTGCAATTTATGTCAACTGATTTGAGTTCTGTGTTCAGTTTTATGCTGTCATTGATAAGCTTGTTGCCTGCAGAATTAAGTGCAGTCCACATCAAATTTCAATTATGCTGAAGCGCAGGGAGAGCGAGAACTGTAAGCTAAGTGATTTTGCTTTTAAGCATAAATAAGTACAATTAATACTCGAGTGTGTGTGTGTTTGTGTGTGTGTGTGCGGTGTTGACATTTAAATTAAATTTGAACATTCATAATCCAGGCATTTCAAAAGCACTCTCCACACTCAAAGCCAAAAGCCTGCTGAATATTTCAATTGGAAATGATTACAAAATGACACTTGTTCGCTAAATCTTAAAAAGATAAATTAATATTAACCAGACATATTATGCAAATATCTGCTCAATGAAATTACTGAGTGATTTAACATGCATAGAAAGAATAGATAATTATGTTTAAGCAAATTAAATAATATTAAGTATGTTTAAAAAAATATAAAATATTTCTTGATGAATTTTAAGCATATTATGAATTGTTGCAACCATAATAACACTCCAATAACATATTATAAAATGTATAATATACTATTAATAATATTTTTTAGCTCTAATAAAATACTTAAATAATATGCTAAAATATTAAAAATATTTGTACAGCTTATAGTTTAATTATTGAATATTTGTTTTTATTGCATTAACGACTCTTTAATAAAAAATCAGCTCATGTCATTTGCAAGCGTAAAGCATAAAAAGCATTGCCTACTGCTTGGCGCTCTTTGCATAAGTATGTGTGTGTGTGTGCTGGATGTTCGGGCTGCGCTGTCAAGTGAGCTTAACATTGTCAATTACACACACACACACACACACACACACATACAGAGACACATCGGCAGCATTTAAAGTGATTCCCAGAGGCAAGCTGCATCTTTTGTTATTACCGCTTTGATGGGCGTCTGTCAGAAGATTTGAGCACATAATTAAATTAGACTGCACTTAAAGCTATCTTTGCCAACATATCTATAGCTTACACATACTAACGCATGTCTCGAGCGCTTTCAATCTCTCTCTTGCTCTCTATCTCTCTGTGTGTCATACGCAACGTTTTTGCAGGCACTTGGCTTATTGTTTCGCTTATAAAATATGCTCGAGCACGTTAGCCCTACATTGGTGTAGCTATGGCTATAGCTTTAGCTCTTCTGCTGCTTATTTTTGTTGCTGCTGCTGCTGCCCGTGGCAATTGACCCACTTCCGTTGTCGGCTGACAGCTTCAATTGTTTGACTGTGTGACGTTCACTTACCTAATTAAGCGCCTGCACTTTGACTGCAGCCGCATGCTGTCTCTCTCTTTCTCTCACTCGCTGAGTCGCTTTTAATTCATTTGCGAACGCCGCCTCCCCAAAGTCAAATACAAAATGCAAAATGCCATAATGTCCCTTAAGTCAAGACAAAGTCAAGTTGCTTAAACTGGCACACGAACTCCAAGCTCGAACCTCGAACTGGGACAGCTGCACCTTTTGCACTTCCACTCTCCCTCTCTCTCTCGCTCTCTCTGTTTTCTTGCGCTCTCTTTGGTAATTCAATTCCATAGCATAAGTGCAACTGAAGCAGAGCCTGGGGATAACATTTAATTGCCTTTTACTACGCACACACACACACACACACATAGAGAATAGAAAATTGTAGGCGCACATTTGTTAAAGTTTGAACGCGTTTGCATTTAGGAAATTGGTTAGGAAGTTGACCTGCTTTTGATGCCTTTAATTTACGACATTTGCATTTGAATTTTCGCACTGCAATTAGCAGCAGCAGCATGAAAAGCAAAATTATCCAATTAGCTCTGATTACAAAATAATATAATTAATGAGAAAATGACTGCAAATGCTACACGTTTAACTCCTTAAAATTAATTTAAAAGTCAAATATACATAATTTTAATATTTATTTATATTTATATTCATATTATTTTTATTATTAATTTGTTATGCGTATTTGTATTCTACATCAAACTAAAACTTTTATCCCAAATTTTCAGCCATTTAATTTGCATAACATTGCAAATTTCGCTTTTAGCTCAGCTCAGTAAATCAAAAACTGAACTTTTATACTAAAGCTTTAAGCCGTGGAGCGCTGTATTCAATTAATCATTGCATTAGATATTTTATATTTATGGCTTTGGCTGGCTGCGGGGCATTTGTAGTTACTTATAGTAGGCAGCAAAGCAATTGAGTTAAGCAGCGCAGTTATTTACGATGATGCTGGCGCATGATTAGCTACACTTGAAGGCTTAAGCCTCAACACAAATTTAACGATCCAATCAAGCGTGCACATAAAAATAAGCGCTGTCCAAAGCTAAAATAACAACTGAAACTGAAACTGAAACTGCAGAGCATGAACTACGAGAAACAAACAAACAACGCGTACGACTATTTTCGGCTGAAGCATAAAAGTAGGCAGTAAAAAAATTGAAAAAAGCAGCGCTGAGTGTCACTTGGACTTGGGGCCAGCTGCTTAATGGTCAGCGCCATAGGCTAACAATCAAAGTGGTGCGAGCGAGTAGGATAGAGAGTGAGAGAGAGAAGACGACAGTGCTGCCAGCTTAGCTTATTTCAAGCTAGATGTATTAGATGCTTAGCCTTAAATCTAATAATAAATAAATGCAACATTTTAATTAAATATTTTATAATGTAAAAAAGTTTCTGCTGTTCGTAAACAAATAAAAAATGCTAGCTTACAAATATTTTCAGTCTTATGTGTCTTGTGGCTAGCAAGTTGTAAGTTTAAGTAGTTGGCTAGTTTATTTTTACACAGAATTTAACTTATTTGGTAGCTCAACACTGGCGCCCACGGACAAGACAAACTCGTAAGCGCCTTATTAGATTTTCGTGTGTAAGCGTAAGTGCTGAGGCAAGTACGCCCACATAGAGAGCGACGAGTAGACACTCGATGCTTGCATTAACAACTTCATTAGGGACAACAAGCAGACACTAAGCTTGTCGTCCTGTCGTTTTGTGTGTGTGTGTGTGAAGTACATTAATTTTCGGTAGCTTTAGGCATATGGACAGCTAGCCGTTATAAATCTTTAGCACACACACATAACAACACACACAATGCTTGTGCCTTAGTCGTGCTTACTACGTTCATTCGGGGGTTATGACCAACTATGCGTGGCTAATTGCAACGCAATCAAATGCTGCAATGACAAATAAAACTGAGCCAGCAATGCAACAAGCAGCAAAATTAATTAGTGCAACAGTCTGCACACACACACACACACACACACATTGCTGCATTTGCTGATAGCCACAATAGCAGCGGCATCACATTTCACTGTGCCAATGACCAGGAGCATTGAAGCAAGCGCAACAAGCAAACAGAGCAGCAAAAAATACGAAACAAAAGAAAAATGCTTAACAAACGTAAAATGGTTAAGAATTTAATATGGCAACGTTGCAATGCTCTTTCCATATAAATTTAAGTACAACGCTGAGCTTTAGTTCAGTAATTTATGTTTAAAAAAATTGCAAAAATAACTATAATTTATTACTGTGTTTAATGCATATTTTTTTTATATTTTTTATTGCTTTATTGAAAGACTAAAAGTATTGTATTTAAGATTTACCAAGCCAAATATTTAAAATTAAATGTTAATTAAAGTGATTATTTTATACAAAGTTAAACTTCTTATGAAAAGTTTGTGCAAATATATTTTTTATAATTTATTTATAACTATACTTTATTAATGTGTTTAATTTTTGAAATTTTATTTATATTTATTTTTGCTTTATTTAAAGACGAAAAGTATTTAAGTTTAATCAAGCCAAATATTCAAAATGAAATGTTAATTAAAGCGAATATTTTTATGAAAAGTTGATGCACATATATTTTTTAAAATTTATTTTTTTAAACAATTTGAGTTATTGCTGAACAATTTGTATTAAGTGAAAATTATATTTTAAAAATCATTCGATAAGTTTTGCTTTGGCTTAGTAAAGAAGTTAAAGTTATAAGTCTAGCATACTTTTTAAGACAAGCAACAAAAACAAGTGTTAAGTTAATACATTTTATTGCGCACTTTTATTTAGCAATCTACAGCTTTTATAAGCTACTGCAAATAGCCGTTGAGGCAAGAGAGTAAGCAAGAGCAATGGCCAACAAAAATGAAGGCAAACAAATCAAATTACGAGAGCCGAGTGCAAGGCGATGCCAAAATGGCAACAACTGTGAGCAGCAGCAGCAAAACAAACAAACAAAAAGAAAAGAAAAAAGTGAAATCAACTCGAACTCTCTTGAACACCGCAAAAACGATAGTGCATTGTTTTATTTTGCAGCAGCAACAACAGCGCAGCAGGGGGGGGGGGGGGGGGGGGGGAGGTATTTGCAAATGAAACTGAATTCTCATTTTGCTTGGCGTCAATGCCAGCAAGGACAACAGCAGCAGCTGCAGCCAATGCTGAGACAAATGCTGTTGGCAAACAAATTGCCTTGCATGTGAGACAAACAGACTGTGAGTGGAAAAAAAAATCAAACCAATGGCAAATTAAATATTTTAAGCAAACACAAAATGAATTTGTTGCACGTCAGCTTTTGTTTTCGTGTGTTGTGGCAATAGTTTCAATATAATTAAATGCATGCTGAGCGTAAGCGCAATATTACGCATACGTATGCCAAAAGCTTGACATTTTAAGCAGAAATTGCGGTAAACACACAGCTACACACACACACATAAGCAGCTTATATGCATTACACACTCATTGACAAAAAGCAACATTTACATATAGCACATCCTTTTTGTCTTCTTCTTCTTTTCGTTGCGTATTTTGTATTCAACTTTTCAGCCACAAAAGCTGTCAAAGGTTTTTGAAAATTTCATTACACTTGGAAGCAGCAGCAGCAGCCAAGATGACACACACACATACGCACTCTAGATTTACAGCATAGCAAATGAGTTAAGCTTGGCTAAACTTATGCAGCGTCGTGTGCTTAAACTTAAACATAGGAAAGGGCTTAGAGCTTGGCCTCGAGTTTTAGCATTTCAACATTTGTCTGTTTGTTTAACTATATAAAGAATATTGTGAAGTAAAATTTTTAATAATTTAAGTTGCAGCGATTAGTTTAAAGCATATTAAGTATTAAAACTTTGTAAGCTGTGCTAAAAATAAATTTTTAAATTACTTAAGTCGCAGCGATTAGTTGAATTCGCAGAAAAAATGCTAAGACCCTTTTGCAAACTTTTCGGCGTAATTCCATCAGCGAAATTCAAAACATTTTACAGCCTTTTAACAAAATATGCTTAGAATAATAATAAATAAATGAAATGAAATTAAATTGTTTGGCTTGGGCATTAAGCAGTTGAACCATTTCATTTTGCCACGTTTCACTTGAAAATTTGCAATTTAATTGAGCGCGTAAATAAATGTGAAATGCGTGCGTGTGTGTGTGTGTGTGTGTGTGGGAGCAGCTAAGCTTGGCAAATGTATTTAGCAGCGCCTACGGGCACTTTATGCGCACACAAATGGAAAAGCGAAAAAAAAAATGAATTTACAAAACGCAAATGTGCAGAGCAAAGTCAATTAAATATGCGACTGGTTTGAAAAACAAAAAAGAAAAATATTACGTATACGCAACGCGAGCGCCGCTGGCTAAAATGCCATGACTTAATAGTGCACACACACACACACATAATGAGCTGTATGTGTGCGCGTTTTAAAAGCGCTTTTAACTTTGGCTTGGGCGCTTGAGTTTCCATTTCCGTTTAGCCGGAAATTCCGCGCTTTATTGTAATTTGCAAATGTGGCATGCATCATTATTAGGCAAAATGCATTGACAAAGTGCTGCAATTAATGCAGCCAAGTATGTCCTGCCACGCGCACGCTTCTATCATTAGCCAGACATTAAACGCCAGCCATACAATTTTAACTGGCGACTTTAACTGAAACGACGCGCGTTAAGCAATTGCATGCTAAACGATTTAATATTAAAACTTTCATAAATATGCAGCACGTTTGCGAGCTCGCGCTCCCTCGCGCTGATTTCATTTTTCAATTTCCAACACTCACACACTGACCACAATACCGGAAATTGGCTGCAGCGCACAAAACCAAAAATTCAAATTTTGCTGACAGTTTGTATTATATGCCGTTATATATATATATAGCCTACACAAATTAAATTTGGCATAATTATTGTTAAGCACATACTTTACACACACACAGAGAGACAGACACACGCACGTAATCAACTTTTCAATGTAATTAATGAGTTTTTAGTTGAAAATAAATTTGCCTGTAATAATGACTTCAGGGCTTCAACATGTGCCCGCCATTTACAGCAACAAAAAAAAAAAGAAAAACACACATACATACAACAGCTGGCAACAGAGCTCATTAAATGCTTTACATGTGCTTGCCCCCCCGCCACGCGCTGTCTCTGCCCTTAACACATGTAATTTGATGCGTTCGCTGTCTGTACTGAGAGCAGCGCGCACAAAAGTCAAGCATTTGGCAGTTGGGGCGCTTGGGCACAACAGTTTTGCATGAAAAGTCTTTAATTTATGCAAATTTTTGTATGCCAGTGTGCGTGCGTAACTGTGTGCGTGTGTGTTCGGCTTTGTATCTCATCAATTTTCCATTGACACAGCGCAAAGTTTGCAGCTGCTTTAATGAACTACAATTGTGCTTAAGCATAAATCAACAAAATGTACAATAACTATTAAAAAATAGGCATAAATTAAATAAGCTAGTGCACTAAAATTAATTGCAATTTTAGATCATATTTTAGTATAAATTCGTTAAAGCTTTTATGCCATTAAAAGTGATGTATGTTGCTCTAAAATGCATAAATATTTTACTCGTTTAATTTGAATCTATGCTTCAAAATTATGAAAATTATATATGCACATATTAAGTGATATGTTGTTAATTATTGCTTTTATATATTTTATTACACATTGTAAACTGTTTAAATTCAACTGCTGCTGCTTTATGTTGTTCTCAAACTTAAGCTTTAATTAGCTTTCATTTAATTTAGTCCAAAGTCTCGTCAAGTAGCATTAAGGCTGACTTTGTACTCATTAAATAGACACTTAGTTAAGAGATACGCCAGCTTGCTAGACTTCAGCTTAGCGTGTAAATCGCTGTTGGGGATTAGGCGCTGACTTTTGAGTGGCATTACAAAATGGCTGCGAGTTGTAGAAAAATCAGTTACCAATAACTTAACTTGCTTGCTTTAATATACTGCATAGAAATATTTCATTTGTATGCCAGACATATGCGCATTGTCTTTTGTTTGCTGGTCATAGCTTATGGGCCCAAGAAATGCTTTCATGATTAATGAAATAGATAAATGATAGAGAGAGAGAGAGAGAGAGAGAGAGAGAGAGCGAGAGTGACAAAAAAGCTCAACGCTTATCTTATCAAAGCTCTGAATGCACACAAAACTTTTAGACAATTAATAACAACAACAAAAGGCAACAGCAAACTAAACTTATGGCCAAGTGGAGTGAGTGTAGCATGAATCGAGGCTAAAGGCTGATAAATATTTATGGCCTACACATATGTTAACGGTATGCAGCGGGTGTGTGTTGTAATTAAATACCATTAAATACTGCTTATTTTGAAACTAGCAACTAAAGGAGCAGCAAGTACAGTGAACGCCTAGAAATGTTGCAAATAAATACGCACAAAATTACAAAAATATTAACAAAATATTTTACAGATTTAATGCATAATTATAATTATGTTGCAGCCAAATTTAATTTTATTCTGCAACAAACTCTAGTAAACATATTGCTTTGCTTCCTTTAAAAAAAATAATATACAAAAATATGTTTGATATTTTTAAATAAGTTATTTCGTTCATGTCTTCTTCTTGCTACTATTAAAAATATATTATTAAAAATAAAAATATATTTTAATCAAATACTAGAATTTTTACTGTTCTCCCTTTTGCTTCATTAAAAATATTTAAAAAATCACACATCTAAAATTTCTCTACTTAAATTTATACGTCTCAAGCATTTACTGTAGCCCATTCAACTTCACTTCAAGTACGCTCGTGTCACGCTCACATCTCTAGCGCTGCAAGCTTTCGACGCTCTTATCTAGTGATAAGATACGACGCTTATCAATTGCGCAGGCATTTGTCGCTTGGCGTCGATTCATCCAAACTTCTGGTTAGTTTAGATTCAAAGAACGGCAAGAACTCCATGACGATGCGCATAGAAACGAAAAGGCTGCGCCTAGGCTTCAGCCTTTGGCTGCTCTGCTGCTGCGCCGCAAGCGGCAGCCAAGCAGAGCAAATAGACGCCAATGAGCCAGCATTAGAGTTCGATCGCTTTTGTTATCCGGCAACGCAACGTAATACGCGCAATTCGTGTGAATGCAGCAATGTGGATGCCGCACCGTGGGGCATGCGTGCACTGCATATCGATTGCAGCTACAAGAATTACAATAAGGAGCAGTTAAGTGAGTTGCTGCCGCTTTATATAGACAGCTTGGATGCCTCGTGGAATTCATTGCTGGCAGTGCCGCATTTCGCCAGCGACAGCCTCAGGCAATTGAATTTGATGCATAACAATATCAGCAGCTTGATGGAGAACAACTTTGGCGGCCTGCGTAGTTTGCATGAGCTTTACCTAGGCTGGAATAGCATACAGCAGCTGCATGCGCTGAGCTTTGCCAACTTGCCACATCTGCAAGTGTTGCAGCTGTCGCATAACAATTTGCATGTGTTGCCGGCGCAACTTTTTGCGCCGCTGCTGGTGCTGCAAGCGCTGGATTTGTCCTGGAATCGTCAGCTGAATCAATCGCTGAGCGGTTCACAGCTTTACAGCAGCTACGGCTTGCAGCAAGCGTTGCAAACGCTGCGACTGGATGCCTGCAACTTGCAGCAGCTGGAGCTGCCACATAATTTGCCGCTGCGTGAGCTTTCGCTGCGTCGCAATCAGCTCGAGCGCTTGCCACAGCAGCTGCCCGCGCAGCTGCAGCGCTTGGACTGCAGTGAGAATCAGTTGACGCAGCTGCTGCCTGTGGATACGAAACAGTTGCAGCAGCTGCAGCAACTTTATCTGGAGGATATGCCACAGCTACAAAGCATTGCCGCTCAAGCGCTGGCGCCGTTGCAGCAACTGCAACAGTTGAGCTTCCAGAACAGTCGCCGCTTGAGCTCCATCGATCCGGAAGCCTTTCAACTCGCCACACCCAACTCGCATTTCAATTCATCGCTGCGTCTGCTCAGCTTTCGTGGCACTTTGCTGCGCAGCTTTAACGCGAGTTTGGCGCCCGTTTTTGGCCAACTCACGCAGCTGGATCTTAATGGCGTGCCGCTGCACTGCGACTGCGAGCTGGCCTGGCTCAAGGACTTTCCGCTCAATCAGACCAATGGCCGCTGCTTGCGTCCGGCGCGTGTGCGTGGCATTTTGCTCTCCGCGCTGCGTCGCGATGACTTCAATTGCAATCGCTGGCCCAGATGGGCCTATGGACTCATCATTTTGTCACTCATTGCGCTCTGCGCCGCGGGCGTTTATTTGATTGTCATGGGCCTGCGTCCGCATCGTGGCGTCACCATGCGTCGCAAAGTTGGCTCCGGCAGTCCGTACGCTCGAGTTACCATCGAGCCCAATCGACAGGAGCATTTCACTAGTTAGTTCGCTTAGTTTGTTCATTGCATTTGAGTCTGTGTTAATTTTATACTAACAAATTTACAAATAAAAGTTTACAAAAAATAAATAAATTCGTTTTAAATTCAAGCCATATGGACATTTGGGTATTGGCTCTTATCAATAGTCATAAGCTTATCTAAGCAATGACTATGACTGCGATATCAAAATATAAACAAAGTGACACACATTGAACTTTAGTTTGTGCTTCAGAATTGTTTTTAAGCTAAGGAAACAATTTATACTTGATTCGCATAATGTAACTAAAGTTAGCAATAACAAAAACAACAATTTTACTTTGCATAACTAATTTGAATTAAAAATAAAACATGCGGAAAGTCGTGTGTAGTCGAGTTTACGATACCCGGTATATAGAATTAATAAATAATAGTACTAATATATAAAATTTATATTAATTATATAAAATTAAGAAAGATTCTATTTATGTAAATATTAGAGCACACAACTTGGGAAAAAAACTTACAGCGCTATCGAGTGGGAATCGAACCGGCACTCTCTGTTCTTCAACATTTTATTATATATAATAAATCAAGGACATTTAAAACATTCTTAAGTGCGAATGTAAATTTGAAAAAATTATCAAATTTACTTCTTGTGATTATTGTCCGATCAAGAAGGCTATATTAAGCTTGTTACGTACAAATCGTATTTAGGTAAATTATGCAGTACCACGGTACTAGCACGAGCGAAACGAATGGTCAATTATTATGCAGCGCTTAGCTTAGTTAGTAGCATTCTGCCAACAACTGTGCAAGAAGATACCTCGATGAAGTTTTATGTCTTGTTGCTGATCTTGGCGCTAGAAAAGTGCGCTAGTGAACCTAATGAGGAAATTAGCATTGATACACAACAAGCACATCAACCTGCGAATGAAAAAGTTTGCAGAGGAGATCGCTGCAATGGAGTGACAATTATGGCGAGAGGTGGAAAACCTATTAAACCTGTAAGACGAAGAACTACAAGAGAAATGTCAGAAGAAGATGAAGCTTCTAAAAAAAAAACAAAGACACGTACTAAAACCACAAGAGAAATGTCAGAAGAAGATGAAACTTCTACAAAGAAATCCAAGACCACTAAAGAAGAGCCAGAGGACGAGAACGAGGACGTTAAACCAATAAAAACTAGAACCAGGACAAGAACAACAACAATAACACATACCATCGATGTGGAAGGGAATGTAGGTGATTCCTATGAAGATTTGGTGAGCACGAAAAAAACTAAAACTAAAACTAAAACGAAAAAGACTCGTACGACTACAAAAGACTTCGATTCATATGAACTAAATACTGGAAAATGTGTTGTGTGTCAACCAACGACCAAACCAGCGCCTACACCAAAACCACTACCAACACGTCCGGCTCATCCTTGCTGCACAATTTTAATCTTAGGATGGTGCTGTAAATCATTCAAAAAGTTGTTGATTCCTTAACTGCTTTTGTTCAAGAAGAAGGACGGAAGAAGGAAGTTGTTACAACTTATTTAACTAAAATACAATTAAAATAACCTAGTAATGTGGAAAACTTTAGTAAATCTTATAATCGAAATACAAATATTATCAATCCACAATCGCAATTTTACAGCTATGCTTCAAGCCTTTTTAATGCATTAGGATTAGCTAATGTGCACATTTGTTAATGTAAAGGAAAATGACTCGGGAGGCTTCAAGTCGCTTTGATACATTCGAAGAATCAGCAACAGCAATAAAGTGGATATCACTTGGATTACTGAACCCAGTGCTTGTAGAAGTTTGCTCTTGGTTACTGTCAATCTTATGAAAGTAGAGAACCAAGATTCGGCTTTAGAAAAACAAAAAAAAAACAAGCGTTTTAAATTCTTTTAAGATGCATTAAATGTGCATTGAATAGATGAAAAACAAAAAAAGAAAATCTTTTAGTTTTTGTGTTGTATGCAGAGAATCAACAAAGGCATTGAAGTGTATATTTTATGGATTGCTCTTGCTGCTGATTATTGAAACAATAACTACAATGAATAGCCTTGAAATAAGATGGAGCAGATATCAACGCCAGAAGGCAAAACCAGCAACAACAACTGTAGCACCACCAACTACAACTATCTACAGCATAAAATCCAAAATATATGCTTCCTTGCCATATGCATTAACGCGAAGGATACCACAGAGGGGTCAGCTCCAAGCATCTCCACGCCAGCCCAGTACATACTTTCAGTAGCAAATTGCAGCTAAAAATAATTGTTATAACAGTAATTAAAACATCAATAAATAATAATACATCAAATATAATTTTGATATTATTTAAAACAAATTTTATACTATCGATACGATATTTTCAAAATTTTTCGACTGCCCTATTAAAAAATATAATACGGAATTGTACAATTATTTACAGTTTAATTAACACGGTTAATTAAATAGCGTATTAAATGTTCTGACATGTATTTTATTTTAAGTCTTCTAGTTACATTGTATTACATTCAAGCCAAAGCAAAGAACTGATCGCACTTGCATTTTTGTCGCTACTGCTCGCTGAGTTATGTACGAGCACTCCAGGACGCATCAAAATAGAAGTCGACTTGAACCGCCCGACGCTACCACCAGCGTCGCCTGACGGACCCAACAGCCGCTTAGCAAGAATGTGGTGGTGGTAAAAACTAAATCTATATTAACAGTTTATTGTAACAGTTGCTGAATAAAATCATAACACAACACAATAAACGATGTTAATTTAGATGTTAAGGTTTTCTAATACGGAAGACTATTAATTCTACGATTATTTACAGTTTACATAACAAGTGTTTGTTAAGAGCGTGCTAAAATTGTTGTAATGCGCATTTAATCTTAAGTCGTCTAGTTTTCCTGCTACATTCGAGGAATCAAGTACAGCAATGAAGTGGATCGCACTGGGATTTTTGTCGCTACTGCTCGTAGAGTTATCCACGAGTACTCCATGCCTTGGATGCATTGGTGGTATAGTAGGGAAAGGGTTACATGTACTGAGACAATTTATGCGTCATAGGCCAGGGCCACCACTACCCCCACCCACCACCACCTCCGCCTCCACCTCCACCTCCACCACCACCCCCACGGCCGCTAGAGCCATATCCATATAGCCTAAATTCACGTGACGAATTTTTGAGAGAGCTTAGCTGGAGACTCCAGGAATATCGACCTACTACACCCAGTCCTACAACAACCAAGAGAACAACAACAACCAAAAGAACAACAACAACCGAAAGAACGACAACAACCGAAAGAACGACCACAACCGAAAGAACGACAATAACCGAAAGAACGACCACAACAAAGAGGAGAACACCTTGTTATAAATTCAATAAAAGACCTAGAATTCGCCGGCCCTTACCGCCAATGGTTTTCCCAAAGATCGCCAAGAACGATTGTCGCTTCTCCATATGCATTCAAGAAGTGCATAGAACTGTTGCTCCACCTCGATACTATACTACAGCCAAACAATGTTGCAGTGTATCACATATGCAGTGGTGTTGCTATCAAACAAGCTACTAAAGTTATTGTAACAGTTGCTTAATAAAATCTTGAACATAACCTTTGTTTCTTTTTATCACACTAAATTAGAATAAACGTTTACGCCCCATAGACATTTGAAAATAAGTTAATTTCAGTTATTTTTAAAATAAATTTTTTTAATAATATATTTTCAGTAATTTGTAGCAGAAGCTGATCTTATATAATTATTTACCTTTGATTGTTATACAATGATAAAAAAAATTAATTTATTTAATATTTAGATACGGAACAACCTTTAATTGTAAATTGTAAGGTTATTTACTCAACACGTGTTTATTAGAGCGTGTTATATATTCTAATGTGTATTTAATTTTAAATCTTCTAGTTGTGTTGCTACAATCAAGGAATCAACAACAGCAATGAAGTGGATTACGCTTGGGTTGCTCTTGATACTGCTCGTAGAGTTAACCACAACCACTCCATGCTTTGGATGCATTGGTAGTATAATAGGGCAGGGGTTAGGTATACTGGGCCAAATTTTAAAAAGACCAAGACCACCGCCACCAATAAACCCACCAGTATATCCACCTATATATCCACCTACTCCTCCACCTCCACCACCACCACCGTCTCCGCCACAAATCTGGCTGCCATCAACGCCTCCACCTACAAAACTCTGCTACCTAGAGCGAGAGCGAGAGCTACGTGAACGAGAACAGTTATTGACAGATTTTAGACAAGACTTGGAGAAAAGAGAACAGCTCTTAACAAGAACTACAACTACACCTACTCCTCCACCTCCACCGCCTCCGCGACAAATCTGGCTGCCATCAACATCTCCACCTGCAACACAGTGCATAGAGCGCGAGCGAGAGCTACGTGAACGAGAACAGTTAATGACAGAGCTTAGACAAGACTTAGAGAAGAGAGAACAGCTCTTAACAAGAACTACAACTACTCCACCGCCACAAATCTGGCTGCCATCAACATCTCCACCTACAAAACTCTGCTACTTAGAGTGGGAGCGAGAGCTCCGTGAACGAGAACAGTTATTGACAGAGCTTAGACAAGACTTGGAAAGTAGAGAACAGCTCTTAACAAGAACTACAACTACACCTACTCCTCCACCTCCACCGCCTCCGCCTCCGCGACAAATCTGGCTGCCATCAACATATCCACTTGCAACACAATGCCTAGAGCGCGAGCGAGAGCTACGTGAACGAGAACAGTTACTGAAAGAGCTTAAACAAGATTTAGAGAAGAGAGATCTGTTCTTAACAAGAACTACAACTACAGCACCTCGTCATACATCAACGACAAGCACAAGCCCAGCAATTTTTACCAGAGAAGAACATACGACTGGTTATATACAGGCAGTTCCTCTTGTATTAAATACGACACCCAGACCATGTTGCGGCTGTCAAACTTCGCAATGGTGTTGCTATCCAAAAAGCTAATAAAGTTTATCGAGCAGTTGCTGAATAAAATCTTGAACATAAGAGATCCAAACCTAAGATCACCTTTGTTAGTTTTTTTTAGCACAACTATGAAAAAACTTTTACGCCCAATATTGAAACAGATATTAAAAAGATTTTATAAATATTTAAAAAAATTTAATTTTAAAGTATAAGCAGCAAGATACTAAACTGCATATTTGGAAGAAATTTTATTTCATTTAGTATTTTAATTTTTAGTAACATTAGTATGCAAATTATTGTTTATAATTAAAATTGAAAATCAGAACATTTTTCTTTAATAGTTTTGCAATGATAAAATAAAAGAAATTAAAAAAATAAATTTAATTTGGATACGGAATTGTACGATAACTCAACACGTGTTTATTAGAGCGTGTTAAATGTTCTAATGTGTATTTAATTTTAAATCTTCTAGTTGTGTTGCTACATTTAAGGAATCAACAACAGCAATGAAGTGGATTACGCTTGGATTACTCTCTATGCTGCTCATAGAGCTATCCGCCAGCACTCGGTGTCGTCGATGCATTGGTGATATATTAGGAAAGGGGTTAGATATACTGGGCGAAGTTTTAAAAAGGCCAAGACCACCGCCGCCAATATATCTACCAATGTATCCACCTCCTCCACCACCTCCTCCACCACCGCCTCCGCTACAAATCTGGCTGCCATCAACACCTCCACCTACAACAGTCAGCCACCTAGAGCGAGAGAGAGAGCTACGTGAACGAGAGGACTTATTGAAAGAGCTTAGACAAGAATTAGAGAAGAGAGAACAGCTCTTGACAAGAACTACTACAACTAGGACAACCAGAACAGAGATAAGCAGAGGAAAATATACGACTCGTCTGGAAGTGGCTATAGATCCACCTCTATACTAAACGACACACAGAAAATGTTGCGGCATTCCAAATTTGCAGTGGTGTTGCTATGAAAAAAAACTAAATTTGTTCGATCAGTTGCTGAATAATGTGAATATATTAATTGAAAGATGAGAAGAAAAAGAATTATTACAATACACTTATTATTATAAATATAATTAAATGACAGGAAAAGTAACATTCCTTAATTTATTTACTTTTCATTTTATTGTGAACAACACCAAAGTACAAAACTAACTAAACAGCATGCACGTGAAGGACGTGTCGGTGATCCTTGCGGTGGTCTAAAAGGCTTTGGACTATATACATTTGAATCATGCATGAACTGATTGGTTAGACTAACAGTAGTAAGTAGCACAACTAATAAAAGTTGCTTGAACTTGAGTTAAAAGCAATCTGTTACGCTTGTGTGTTATAAAATAAAATAGAGCTAATCTCACTTAAGCTACAAATTTAATATTACAATTAGAAATACTTTTAATTATGTTATTTTATTATCATTTGCCTTGACTTGCTAGCAGAAATTATATTTTATTTTATATATTATTTTGTATAACATTTATTTAATTATCTAACTACTACGCAAAGCTTAAAACTACCCTCTGCATTAATTAGCATAGCCGTTTATATAACTGCATAACTATAACTAATGAATTTAGCTATTGCAAACGCTTTTAAATCACATTCATTGCTACTAATCTGCAATTTAGCTGGCACATTAACAAATCGAAACTTGTAGTGAACACATATCGAAGCAATGGAAATTGTGCGTTGCCTATTGCAGGCTTTAATTTTGGTTATAACTTTGGGTCAAGTACTGACGAGGCCAAAATACTGCAGAGCACCGGAGCTAATCAAAATTATGGATAGAGAAGCATTTTGTAATCTAGATGGTCAACCGCATGCGGCATGTGGCAAGAAAGTAAGTTTTAGCTAAAAGAAGTTAGATTAATTGTTTATTGCATTGGCAATATTTTCAACTCTTACGTTTAGAAATGGGCTGGCGCTTGTGGCACAAATATGCGCATTATGCGCATGACTCCGGTAATAAGGAATTTAATACTACGTCATCATAATACGTATCGCAATATTATTGCCAAAGGTGCTCTGCACGATCTGCCAGGCAGTGATAATATGATGAGAATGCATTGGGACGAAGATCTGGGCGTAATCGCCAGACAATTGGTTAAGCAATGTACGCTTCAGCCAACTTTCAAGTACATAAATACCAAGACTATTGCTCAGCCAGGTATTAATACGGCATTCAATAAATATCGCAAGAAGATTGAACAGAGTCCCATCAAAATAATCAAATCGCAAATCAAGGCGTGGTATGATGAATACAGATATGTTACCATTGATTCGCTGCTCTCCGCCAAATCCCCGGCCGGGTAAGTTCCAACAGCAGCTTAACCAGAAAGAGTTTACACATCTGAGCTTGCATTTTAGCCAAGAGACTGCACATTTTCTTAACATGATGATTGGTCCTAGCAATGCCATGGGCTGCGCTATTTCCACCTACGAACCCGATGATACTTGGCGCACGCAGCTTTTGATTTGTTTGTATCGCTGCAAAAAGACTAAAAAGAGTTTTACCTATTCGATTGGCAAGCCACCAGCAGGGAAGTGCGAGTGTGGCTCAGATCGTGAATTCAAAAATCTATGCGATTCAAATGAACGTGCTGATACTTGTGAAGTTTTTTTTAAGTCGAAAAACGCCACTACGGACTTGGAACTGGAACCCAAACCAACAACTCCGGAGCCAATATCGGATGAGACTATAACCGATCTTAAAAGCGGGCTAACGAAAATTCGCGATTTTATAAGAAAACTTGTTCTAAACGGAAAAAAAAGCTTTTGCCGGATTTGTGGCTAAACTTATGAATTAAAGTTTATATTTCTATTCAATAATTTGCTAAATAAAATAAAATGTTTAACAATAACAACAGCATAACAGTTGTTATCTCATTGATTCTGGAAAACACAATTATTGTTTGTTTTGTTAATCATATAGAAGATGAATATGTTGCATTTATTTTTGGTATATCTTAGACTTTGAAGATTGCTAAATTGCTGAGTACAAAATTGGAATTACCATTATGAGCAACATAAATAAATTTATTTAATCTTTTCTTTTTGTGATTTATATGAAATCAAAAATATTACAACAGAAAACTTTTGCTGCACTAGAGAAATTCAAGTAAAAAATTGCTAAAATAAAAAATTATAAACTACGCTAATACTGAAATAATTTTACACTTAAACTACGATGACACCGAAGGACTTTGCTTAAATTTTAAGCATTATATGTTGTTAATTATGTTAAAATTAATATCGCCAATATTTTGAGCATCATCAGAATTTAACGCTCACGTGTAACGAAAATATTATTGAACAAATATTAGCTTTGTCAATACTAAAAAAATTAATTTTAAATAAAATACTGCATTAAAAAAACTGCAAGCGAATTAACGACAAATTTAATTTTACTATTTTCAGAGTTACGCTGCTAATTGTTAAATTGAAGATTTATATATGTATAAGTTCTATTACTGCTCAACTGTTTATAGCTTGAAAGCACTTTTATACTATTTTGTACAGAGTACCAATAATACCAATAATCACTGACAATAATCCACTTGAAAGAATTCAATTATCAGCAGCAGAAGCAGCAATGACTGTTGACTGAGGTAACGAGGAGCGGGACCGAAGGGCAAATATAAATACAAGAGCAGCGCAATTTGAGTTCATTTCATGCGCTGAAAATTCAATATTAATATTAATAAAGTTTTTAAAACATTGCCATGCACAGCAGTCGCTACAGTTACACACACGCGCACACAGACAGACTCACTGCAATTGAAAATCCTTGCCTTGTGGTGAAAAGATTTACGAGCTCCGGCGAACAGGCCACAATATATGCACATAAATAAATTCCAAAGACATTCATAATAATGCCAATTATAAATGTCTGCCATGCTTCATTCAATATTCTCACAGATTTGCATTGAAGTGAAAGTTGAGGAAAATTTTAAGCGCACACTAAGCTGTTTAGTAGAGGCTGGAACTTGGTTTACTCAGTGTTTATCGAAATGAATAAAATATTTAAATATAATAATAAATTTAAATGTGCTAAGGTTTGACTATGCAACAGCAACTTATTTATAAGTTCTATTATACATTAACTTATTATTAAATTTATTTTGACACAATGCTGATTAACATTTGAATTGTTGAGCAAGCTCAAGCTACAAACTACTTTGCCCTCCTAAGCTGCATGTTAAGCTTGGATTTTGACTCTACGGCAAAGACAATTGGCATTTAAATGTTAGTTTTGATGCGTTTTTAAACCTTGTACAAAATTCAAACAGCGCGCAAACTTCAATGACTGTGTGTGTGTGTATACGTGTTTGTGCTACTCCTAAAACTCCGAAACAAAGCCACAGCTTGCAACAGTGGGCAAAGCAACTAAAAATATGCAAACAAAAATATTTATAGTTATTTATTAAATAACATAATTAATAATAAGTACTAATTGTTAAACGCAAAACAATTGTAGTTATTTAAATATTGCTTTTTTTAATATTTAATAAATCTATTAGGTAATAAAAGTTTACTTTAAGTTAGCAAAACTGAGCAAAAAGCTTAAAAACTTTATAAAGTTGTTGTAAACGTGCGTAGGCTGCCCCGCACTCTGCCCCTCGCCCTGCTTCAACTTTACAACGAAGACAGCAGCACACAACTTACTTAGGCAACTGTCTTTAGTTTTCTCGCTCGCTCTGAGCTCATGCGCATTGCTGGCGTGTGCCAGTGGCCCAGTCATGCCACGAGTTGCATGCGGCGACTCCGAATGCGAGACCAGGCCAGGCAGCATCCAAGTTGCAAATTCATGATATCAAAATTCAGTTGAAGGCAGCACGCCAATGGCAACGGGCACGTGGCAACGCTTATAACGTAAGCTAAATACGTGGTGTGTGCTTACGTTTTTACGTCGCGACACAACGCGTAGTTTTGTTGGCTGTGTGTGTGTGTTTGTCTGTGTAGATTAAACGCATTAGCCTTAAAGTGAGCGTGGTTAGCTTTTGGCCACGTTAATTACACGCCTTTCATCATTTCAACACTTAAACCTCAACCCGTGCGAGCTGCCGTCAGTTGGCTTTGTGGCACGTTTAGTTAGCTACTGTCATTGCGATTTGTAACGTTTATATATATAAAGTTGCATATATAAGCGGCTTATGTCGCGCCTTTTGTTATCAATAAATTATAAAGCTACAAATGCCAATTGACAGCAGCAGCAGCACAAACTGCTACGATATGCAGCATAGCCAAAAATAATAATAATAAATAAGAAAATATGCGCTATGTGCTAAACAATTCCCCAAAGTGGCGCCCATATTGTAGCAAAAATTTGTGTTTATCTGCATAGCAGGCAAAATATACAAGCAACTTATTATTTTGCTGCAAATATTCATTTTATTCAATGCATCATTTTTAAATTTCAATTAAAAATAAACAAGCAACTAATTATTATATTTATTCCTAACAATTTGCCATTGCATTTACTCAATTAAAATACATTTCATTTAGCAAATTTCATTGCAACTTAAATTGCGCTTAAAAGCAGGCAACAGTATTTTAAATGTTAAAAGTTTAAGCTAATTGCAAATAATAATAGCCAAGCTTATACATAATTAAATTGTGTTTTTGGCAAAATCTTTGCTTTGTTTTGTTAACTGAAACAAGTTTTAGTGCTTGTTTTGCTTTTGGCTTTGCTCGTGCCGAATATTTCATACTTTTTTGCATATTTATTTTTGTTGTATATTATCCCGTTTTGCATTTATTAAATATTCAACGTTTATACGCATTCGTGCGCCTTTCTCGCAAATCTGTGCGTTTTTCTCTTGTCCTCGCCCAGCACACACAAGCACAACCGTAGAGAGTCCTTGGCGACGGACTCGGCGCTGCTACTTTGATGTTCTGAATTTTGGTTGCCCCACAGACTCGGCTAAATATTCAGGCTGACTGCCTGCCTGATTATCTGTGCCAAAAAAAAAAAGACAGAAAACTGTAACAGAACTAAAGTCAAATCGGTCACTGGCTACTGGCAACTGGCAACAACTCGAGTCATGTTTATATAATGCTTGCAACAGAGCAACTATTAAGCGTCAACGCTCCATGTGCGTCAGTTCGTCTGTCTGTCTGTTGTTGTTGTTATTATTGCTGTTGTTTTCTTGTGCTCGCAGTCTGTTTGTTATTTATTGTAATGGCTGCCGCTTGGTGCCTCTTAACCTTGCCCCATACTGCGTGCAGGCGAATGCCACCACAGCGGCCATTAGATTTAATAAACCAGCAGCAGCAGCAGCAGCAGCATCGACAATGTCTAACGATATCAGTTAGTCGGCATATTACAAGCGTAATTATCTAGCCCATGGCATTGGCCTGTGCTACTCACTCAAGCTGCAAAGTCACTTTTGAAACTTTGATTAATCTATGGGCGCATAATTGATTCAAATTCAATTGACTTTTGTGAATTGACTGCCAGTTACTCAGCAAAATATTTGCAAGCAAGCTTATATTAAAAAAATACACATACTATATAAGACTTAATTTAATGCACTGCAACTGCAAATAATTATTTAAGTTTTAAGTTTGAAAAATATCAAACTAAATCTAAATAGATTTTTGCATATAAAATTGAAAAAAATACGCATTTTGTTAGGAATATTTTACTTGCTTTTTTATATATATTTTATATGTTTAGTTTGGATTTTAGACATATTTTCATACATTTTCTTTTAAAAAAAAATTGAATTTGACTTGCAGTTACTCAGCAAAATATTTGCGAGCAAGCTTATATTAAAAAAATATAAATACTAAGCATAAGACTTAATTCAATGCACTGCAACTGCAAATAATTGTTTCATTTTTAAGCTAAACGCATTTAAAAAAGATTTATTAATAAGTATATATAAATAGAAATATCCAAATAAAATTTTAAAAATACGAATTTTATTAGGTATATTTTACTTGCTTTTTTTTTAAATATTTTATATGTTTAGTTTGGATTTTAGACATAACTTCATGCATTTTCTTTGTAAGAAAGTTGCAAGAATTGAAGCTGTAAAATTTTAAAACTAAACATTTTTTCAACTGCTGCTAAGCTTTGCTGCTTTTGGTTCTTGTTAAGCGAGGCTTAAGCTCTAGTCATCCGCTTTATTAGCAGTTCACACTAAAACTACAAAAGCGCATGGAAATTTTCTTACAGTTTGTAATCAAATCTCCTGCAGTTCGGCTGCTATAATTTTTGCACTTTTATGCGCACAATAAAAAGACATTTGAAAGCGCATTAAAAAGCTCTGAAAGCTTCTAACAAAGTGCTGCTTATGTAGTTGGCTGACTGTGCCAGTTTTTATTGTTGCATTAACTATAAAAAAAGCTGCAGCGCATATTTGTACTAAAAGCCAAAATGAGAGCAAAGTACAAGGCACTCCAAGCCAAGCCGTCGCTCACTGAGAGTCATTATGCTTATTATCACACCTGTCTTGCCGTTAGGCACACACACTAACACACACACAGCTGTTGCTATTGCGACAGCGCAGCAATTGTCAAAGCATCTTACAGCCCACAAGAACAAGCAGCAACAACAACAACAACAACTCGTTCGAGCTGTATATATAGTATACGCTATATATAAAGGACAAGGCGTAAAAGGACGTCGACATTAACTTCATTTACGTCTCGCCGCAGTTGAAATAAACGACTTTACGACACTGGCGGATTTGCTAAAAAGTAAGTTGAGCATACCAAACCAAACGATATCTTAACTTTCAGCTTTTTTTTTACATATATATATTTTGTTATATATATTTTGTGCACCTGACAGCAGCGGCTGCTGTTCATTAACGCTGCTAGGCGTAGGCAGGCAGCTGCAGTGGGTGGTTGGGTGGTTGGCTGGCTGCTTTGTTGTGCTGCTTTGTTAAAAGCTCCAGCGACAGCTGCCACTTACTTCCGCTTAAACGGCACCCAACATTGACCCCGTCGGAAGTGCCGAGTGTTTTTTAGTTTCAAACTCCACGCACACCTTAAATTCACTTCATTCGCCCCCTACAGCAACAGCAACAGCAACAACAACATAAAGATAATAATAATAAGAATTAAATGCCCATAAATGCTTGACAGCATTTCAATGCTGTGCTGTGCCTCATGCTTTAAATTACTGCAGTCAAGTCATAAAAGTTAGCAACTTGCACAAGTTTATTACGTATACGTAATTTGTTAACATTAATGCGTTGCATAAATAAAAATACATGCATAACAGCTGCCAAATATTAAAACAAAAATTATTTATATATTTTTTAAGTTTAAATTCATTAAGCAACTAATATATTTTAAATATGCAATTTGTTTGCTGCATAACAAAACAATTAAATAATGCGTTGAATAAATAAAATACATTTTTATTAAAACAAAAATTAAAAAACATTTTTTTTAAGTTCAAATTCATTAAGCAACTATGAAAATAAATATAAATTAAATATGTATAAAATTATAATCTAAAAAAAATAATAAAATAAAATAAATAACACATTTTTTCTTAAATTTTTACATATTATTATTTAAAAAAATATTTATTAATTTTTTTATATTATTTATTTAAGTTTGCGCAATTTTGCTTGATTTTCTAAAGCAAATTAGACAAATGCTAGTTGCAAACTAAAAAGCGCGCTGGCCACATTACTCATGCGCCCCGTTAGGCGCGCATATGTTGCATGATTTGCGGCTGCGCCTGCACATGTTAACCAATGCAGCAAATGCAGTTTACCTGTTTGCCCCAAAACGCTTGTGCTTTGTTCCACAGCCAAATGCCGCGGGCGCACACAAATCACACACACACACACCCACATACACTAATACATAGATAGGAAAAAGCGTGTGTGGCAGCTGATGCATAAATGTTGTGCGTTTTGCGGGCAACAAGCTGCTGCTGCTGCTGCTGCTGGCATTAAGACAGCTATGTAAGGGGTGGGAGTGGAGGCTGGGGAATGAAAATATTAAAAGTTTGCTACCTGCCACATGCCACACACATTGCAACACAAAACAACAGCAGCGCTCGTATCCTGTGACCAGGCAACCAAAAAATGTCACACAAATATGTGGCGCATAAGCTTAACAAAATAGAAATGAGCGCAAGCAACTTTTGGATACACTTTGTGTTGCTATCGATCACTATTGATCGATATTTCAAGTCTTAAGTTTAGCGTAATCTCTTATAAAGAAGAAAAGAATGCAAAATATATGCTCAAACAATAAAATTACTTTAAGTGTTGCTAAAAATAATAAACAGAAATATGTAGCATCAAAAATATAAGCAAATTGCTTTGAAATTAGCAGAGCTTACATAACAAATTTTGTTGTTGTGCTAGCTCTTAGAGTCGCTGAGTTTTTGTTGCTCATACAGACGCATAGACATAACTATAACTTGGACATATATTACAGTTACATTTACACAACTTCATGCTACCCCTTTGCATTGTTTATAAAAAATGTCAAAGTGTATAAAAAGGATTTGCGTTCCAACTGTTATGACAATGAGGCAAACAACAGCAGAAAGAGCGTAGAGAACAAATAAATTTCTGCTTGGGCAGCGCGCAATGTGACAATTATTATAATTTGCAAGCTAGACAAACAGCAGCTAGCAAATTGAAATTTTTTATATATATTTAAACAACTATTAACATTTAAAGTCTATACTATTGTTACTTCAAGTGAAAGCAACAAAAAAATAAAACTTGTGCCTCAAGCGCACTTCAAATTATGCTGCATACACTTGTACTCAAGTTTGCTATGTGTGTGTGTGTGTGTGTGTGTGTGCAGCGTTAAGCGTGCTTAAAGCAAGCTATATTTATATACAATAAGTAGAGGCTTCGGGGCTGCAAAGCCAGCCAGCCAGCCAGGCAGCCAGCCAGTCAGCGTAGAAGAAGTTTGTGGCAAGCAAAATAATAAAATGCTGCAAGCAACGCTTACAACATGACACAACAGCGTGTGGAAAAAAAAAACAGCACAAGTTGTGTAAGCAGCAGCAGCTAGAGATGCGCTAAATTTATTTATTTTTTATATATTTTTGTAGCACTTGTTGTTTAATTTATATTATTTCTTTATATTTTTAAACAATTTGTTCTTTAACCAAAATCACAATATTAAATTTTCGCTTTCGGCAACTCATGCAGTTGTCATGTTGTTAACTTTTTATTTGTGTACTGTCATGCAAGCATTAAAAAATAATAATACACACAAATAAAATGCGTGCATGCAATATTTGTATAACGAATTGCTTTATAATAAAACAAATACGCTTCATATTTCATATTCAATATGCATGGCATTGGATTACAAATTGTATTTTGATAGCAAAAATAATTATTCATAAAAAATATATTTCAATTTGTGTGTGTCTGGGGCTAACAGAAAATAAATGAATAAATGTGAATAATTGTGAGCGAAAATTTATTCACAGCAATTTTTAGAAGAGAACAAAAATTGCAAATTTGCAAATGTGCTTGGGGATTAAATTAAATTAAATTGGTTGCTAAAGCAAAACTAAAATTGAATTTAATAAAAAATAATAGCAAATAAATGCTGAAACGATATATTTAGTTTTTTATAAAAAGGGAAGAAAAAAAGCAACTTTAAATAAAAGCATGTGTAAATAAATTAGCTTATGCTACAAAAAAGTTTGTTGAGTAAAAAAAAAGAGACTTAAAAAAAAGGATTTGCAATTTTCAAATAAGTTTGTTAAGTAGAAAATGTTACTTGCATAGAAAAGTGGAAATAAATCAATTTAATAATTTATGGCTACACAGACAGCAGTCTTAATAGTTTAAATTAATATTATTTAATGAATTTCAGAGCTTTGCTTTGTATAAAAATTGAAAGAAAGTGTTAAGTTTTCTTGCATTTTCTAAATAGAAAATTGAGTAGGAAAACGAAGCGGAAACTTGTAGATATATCAGTTGAATGATATTTATAATATTATTTAATTATTTTCCTTTGTATGTGTATAATAAGTTTGCATGCATAGAAATTTTAGAAATCATAGAGTAGTATAAAAATTTGCTTGTGTAGCTTTTGCTATAGATCACGTTGTCATCGTTACTAGCGCGCACTTGACATGTATGTATGTGTATGTTATCACTACGTGTTTATCGCATACGCATCGCGGACAGTCACAAAATGTTGAAGCTGAGAAGATGGCGACAGTTTTCATTGTGGCAGCCGAAAAAAAAAAGAAAATAGGAAATTGTTAGAACGTTGTGTGCGCTGCCTTTAGCTTAGCTCGTGTATATAGTCAACATATATGTAAGCTTGGTTGTTATTATGCCTGCGCTTTATTGTTGTTGTTGTTGTTGTTGTTGTTGTTGTTGTTGTTGAGCATTGTACCTAAGCAGACTTGGCGTCTAGCTGACGCGACGCCAAAACTTTCTTTATGACCTCAGCGGCGCTCTCTAGCTATGAATTGATTGATAAGCTTTTTGTTTGAAGCTGTGAAAACACAAGCAGCAGCAGCAGCAGTTTGTTTACGCTAACATTTAAAGATTACGCATACGCCAAGTTGGCGCTCAAAACTCCCCTAGCGACTGTAAAAACAAGAACTGCTACTAATGTGCTGCAAGTTTTATGAAGCGTTTATGTGACTACTTTGTATGTGTGTGTGTTGGCAATAAAAACGCAGCTAATTGCAGTTTTTTAATGGCAACTGTTTAATCAGCTCAAGTAGCAAGTTGTATAACTAGCTTAAGATTTGCATTTAGTTTGCAAGCTTAGGCTGCGTGAGTTTTTTATATCCTAAATCTGTTTTTATGTTAAGTGCCTGCCACACACTGCAGGGCAAACAATTTCTTTATTTTTTTACACACACAAGCGAAATATAATTCATATTGTACAAAAATTTTAATGCCGCCTGAAAAATAACGCCCTATAAATAATCCTTAATGTGCTTTTGTACCCAGCCCAGCCACCCCACCACCCACATGCCGTCGCTGACTTCACATACATCACGCAGCGTGTGCATAGTATATATATATATATATATATATAAGTACATATGTATATATATTGTTATTGCCTGCGATTTCGTTTACACGTTGTTGTAACTCTTGTGGCTTTAGTTGTTGTTGTTGCTTTTGTTAACCACAGCACACTTGCTACAGCTACAAACATAACTTACAGTTTATGCTGCTACTGATGTTGTTGTTGTTGTTGTTATTATTGTTGACCCTGCTATACTGACAGTATTATGACGTGGCTTGTCGCCATCGCCTGTCGCTCCCAATCTACAAAATGAAACATTGCAATGGCAAATTTGTCAGCGCGACACACACAAAGTTAAAATAAATTGCCTGATTTCATTTTTTTTTTCTTTTTTTTTATATGCATACAGGTTGTACTTATGCATGCCTTTTGTTCATTAAAATTTTGCATAATTTTATGCCTGATAAGCTTATAAACAAGGACAGTAGCTAACAGCTCAGGGAGCCTATCTGCTCCACAACAGTAATGAAAACTTAAATTAAATAAATGCTGTACAAGGGGTGAGGGCTAGAGTTGAAAATGGGCTTTGTTTTTAACGCTCAATGCGGAGTGTTAATGAAATAAATCTTTGAGACTTAAGAAAATACAAACTCTAGCCTAATATTATTATTTAATATTTTTTAAAATTATTTCCTTACTTTTTTTATTTCTTCAGACATTTTTTCCAAGCCCGAGAACACATTTCCGTATTTTATTCCATGCTAGAGAAAAAGAGCATTTAAAATTTTTTTAAAATATACTAAATTTATATAGGCATAGTTAAACAAAAACAATAATGAGAAAACTCTAGCCCGCTATTACAATCTAAAATTTTTTTAAATTATTTTCACATTTGTCACAATTGTTTTTATTTCTTCAGACATTTTTTCCAAGCCTGAGATACGTTTCTGTAAGAACTTTATGCGTCAGAGCAAGAAAGCGCGCATTTAATTTAAAAACTATTTAATATTTAGTTAAAAAAAAGCGCCATATTAATATCTAATAATTTTTTAAAATTATTTCCACATTTGCCATAATTTTTTTTTGTATTTCTTCAGATATATTTTCCATACCCGAGATTCGTTTTCGTAATTTCTTTCACGCTAGAACTTTATGCTTGAGAGAAAGCGCATTTCATTTAAAAATTATTTAATATTTAGTTAAACAAAAACAATATTATTGAGAACAATCTAGCCCGCTATTATTATCTAATATTTTTTAAAATTATTTCTACATTTGTCATAATTTTATTTAGTTCTTCAGACATTTTTTTCCAAAAACGCATCCCATTTTCGCATTTTCTTTTACGCTAGAACTTTATATGTGAGCCAAAGAAAAAGCGCATTTAATTTAAAAATTATTTTATATTTAGTTAAACAAAAACAATATTAATGAGAGCAATGAACACATAGCTAAAATACTAAATTACGCGCAGCTTGCTGTGAATTTTATTGCGCTTCAGTTTCAAAGCCTCGCGCTGCGATTTTACACCAGAAAAGCTCACGCGGCTGCATGCTGAAGCCTGCGAGACTGTTGAGCATGTCCTGCGTGGTGCGTTCGCAGGGCAGGAGCTGAAACTTGAGCAGCAACTGATAGAGCAGCGACTTGACTTGCAGAAGCGCAAATTCTTGACCCAAACAAGAGCGTGCACCCAGGCCAAAGGGCAAGTAGCTAAAAGGTTTAATTTGAGCTTTGTGCTCATCGCTAAAGCGCTCCGGAATGAATTCCATTGGTTGCTCAAAGTTATCGGGATCATGATGCAGTGCAGCAATTGGTATATGCAACAAATCGCCTTTTTGCAGCTGCACTAGCGTCTCGCCTTCCGCAGTGCGCAGCTCAAACGGCTCAACGCATTCGCGATCTGTTGTATTTGTTGGCGGCCATTTGCGCAGCGCTTCGGCCACAACGCAGTCCAAATATTTAAGCGATACTAAAGCCTCATAGTCCAAAGGCTTGCCCGCCAGCTGCTGCTCCATGGCATGCAGCTCCTCGTAGAGCTTTTGTTGCAGCTCCGGTTGCATTAACAGCTCGTAGCAAGTAAAGCTTAAACAGCTTGCCACAGTCTCCCAGCCAGCGGTAATAAAAAGCAAACACTGCGCCAACAAATCCTCGTTGCTGAAATTGCATTGCTTTGCTATTTGCGACTGTTGTTGCAACAGTTGCTGCAACATATCCGCACGCATAATTTTTTGCTTGCCACTCTGACGCTTGTGCAACAAGTTGCGAAAATAATCCACATTGTTAAAATCCATGGGGCGTAGTTTCAGCAACTGCAAGGGAGAGTGGAAATTTTTTTATTTAAATAGTTCTTAAGCTTGGCTTAAAGGCAAAGCTGCAAACTCAGTTTGAAACAAATTTTTTGGTAGGGAATTCATTAAAAAAAAAAAAAATCCAAAGGTTTTATTTACAACTGATAAAAAATCTTAGCAAATTATTTAAAATTAAAATTCTATATATAAAATTCTAAATATTGGCAAATTGAAGAAATTAGCAACTAAATCGTAAAATTTTCAAACTTATTAAAGCCATAATTTTATTTTTATGTATTAAATACAACTTCAGATTATTTAAAATTAAAACCCTATATATAAAAGCAATTGTTTATTAATTGTTTATTAAAGAAATTAGACGCTAAATCTTATGCCAAATTTTCAAACTTATTAAAGCTATTAGCTTTGTATTAATTTTAAACGCTATTTAAATTTATTTTTTGTATTGAATACAACTTCAGATTATTTAAACTTAAAATCCTATATATAAAAGCAATTGTTAGCAAATTGTAGATTTTGTATACTAAAAGTTATGTAAAATTATCAAAACTATTAATGCCATTAAGTTTGTATTAATATTTAAGCTTTTTTTAATTTCATATTGAATACAACTTTAGAATGAGGACAATGTGAACCATTAAATTCAAAAATGTACCAAAAATTTGTTTCCCTTTGAGTGCGCAGCGCTTTAAATTCATAACTTACCCTCGTAACTTTGGGCATCATCATTTGCAGCAGCACTTTGATGCCGCCCCAAAGACTCAACTGACTCAATTGTTGCGCTTGCGTTAGGAACTCATTTGTGGGCTTCAAATAACTGTCAACTTGCAGTCCAAATGCAGCGCTTGCTATGACGTCATTAACATAACGCGTAAAAAACTCGCTAAGCTCCAGCTCAACAACATTTTCCAACTCGCTGCTGCGCAGTTGACGCTCCAAATGCTGCGCTGCCTGCAAACTGCAAATGTTTAACAGTTCGCATTGCTTGCTGATCGACGCGCCGGCAAAGCTTGGCGTCAAAGCTTTACGTAAACGCTGCCAGCGCTCGTTACGTAGTGAGAGCAACATTTTGCTCAACATGGTGCCCTCGCTCTCGCTCTCGCTCTCTTCGTCGGCGTGTATGCCGGCGCGATGATTACAAAACTTCTCCGCATGCTGCACACAAACTTGACGTATGAGCTCTGCGTCCGCCAGCTGATATTGCGGCTCTCGCATATTATAAATGCCGTAGAGCTTGTGCTGCTTTAGCTGCTGATGCAGCTCAATGCTGTGACGTAGATACGAAGCGCTGCCCATCATCACCGACAAGGGCACATTGCCCAGCAGCGGCTTGGCCTTGACAAAAGCAACATTGCGTTTGCCAAAGTAACTGTAACAGCCCATGGACCAGCGATACAGCAGCACGCCCACAAATGTAAGCATAAAAAACATTTCAACAAATGCCATGGCGTTGAAAAAAAAAAACACGCGTCACGTGCGCGCTAAAGAGTTAAAGAGCAAAAAAACGCGTCCAACGCGTGCAAATGTTCATAAAATACTGATAACTGTAACGAAGAGAGAGACGACCCCCCCCCGCTGAGCAAGTGAGCGAAGCAAGCAAACAGTGCTGCCCAAATATTGAGCCACACAAAAGCTAAAAATAAGTTACTCAAGCTTAAGCTTGATAAGTAAATAAAATTCTCACGCTTAGAAATAAATCGTAATAAATAAATCGTAAAAGCAGCTACTTTCTATATAAACATGCTAAATCTAGCTTGAAATAAGCTAGCATGGCAACACTAGCGACAGCAGCTGCGACGACAGCGCGAACATAAGTAAAAGTGAGAGAGAGAGAGAGAGCGCGAGAGCAAGAGCGCGCACAACTTAACTTAGCACGTGAAGTTACGCATTTAATTTTTTTTTTATTTTATGCATTTACATAACAAAGTGTGTGTATTGTTAAATGTAATTGTTATAAAAGCATAAGTATTATCTATTTATAAATTGACGCAGCATAAATAAAAAAGTTTATTTATGGGCACTCTTTGTAGCTCGTCGCTCTTTGTTTAGCTTACGCTCTTTGCTTGGCTTCACTTTGGCATTACTTTGAAGAGCGCTCATTGTCATACAATTAGCTGCATTAATTACAGCTGTTAATGCTCAAGTAACTGAGTTAAGCTTTATGCAATAGACAAGTTAGCTTAAATGCATTAAAAGGCACTTGCTAATTATTTGAATAGACAACAATTGAGGCTGCATGGAATTTTTAGTAGCAATATAAACTTTTTAAAGTTAGTTCTAAAGTAATTTAAATTAGTAATGCATCAATTCTTAAAATTAAAAATAAAATCACCAAAATCTTTGAATTTACTACATTAAAATAAATATGTGTAATTAAAATAAATAAAATTTAAATATTTATTGGGTTTACTTTATATTGAAATTTTATATATATTTTTTTTAAATTTATTGAGTTTACTTAATTTTAAAAATTATGTAAGCTTTGTAAGCAAATTCAATTAAAACATTTAATATTTCATTGCAGTCTTTAATTTAAACACTGTTGCTTATGCTAAATAAATATTATAAATTTTTAATGCAATTAAGCTTTAGTTTTATAGTTGCCATTGACTATCTTTGACTGTTGCTGGCTACACTAATTATAAGCTATAATTTATGCATGCTAATCACTTCATCTGCATTTATATTAATGCATAAGCCAGGGTTCTAAGCACTCACACACACACACATATATATGCAAACTAAGCGTATGTGTGTGTGTTTGTATCTTAAGCTTGCGGCCCAAACTAATTTTAGCATTAATTCCCCTTAAGTGACTCAACTATTTATAAGGCAAGAACTTGAGTAAACACAAACCGAAAAACACATGCGAATGAGCAAAACTTGAGTGCAAAAAGCCAGAGAGAGAGTGAGAGAGAGAGGGAGAGTGAGTGATGACAGCAGGTGCACTAGTGAACGTGGCTTCAATACTTAAGCAGAGCCCCAAAGAGTTTCTCAAACATAAAAATCTAGTAGAAGCTTTGGCAACTCACAACTTTCGATATAAAAGTTTTTTTTTTGGTTTGCCTTAAAGACAAGCAAAAAACTTTAATAAGCTGTGGGCAGTTTGTAAAGTTTGCACTAGTGTTACAAAATGCATAAGCACTACTTTAGCAGCAACCCTCGCTGCCTGTAAGTTTGAGCTGTCAAAGTTTTTTTTGGCTGCCTGCAGCTTTTATTATTTTTTTTCTTTTCTTTCTGCTGTTGCCATTTCTGCACTAATTCCTGACCAAAGGACAACAACAACAAAAAATGCTGTGGACAGTTAAGAGAGCAAAGCGTAAAGCAAGCAGCGACAGCAGCTCTTTGTGTAATCAAATCACGTCGGAAACAAATGACAAAATTTGGTTGCATTTAGTGAATATTTAGTGCGGAGCGCATATGAGCGCTAGAGCGAGATAGCGCTATATCCTTGGACACGCGCCAAGCGTTTCAAAAGATATTATTGCACTCAAGCTGAAGAAAAATGCAAATGACATTTGATTTCATTGCCAAAATAAGAGAGAGAGAGAGAGAGACACAATCCTAAAGCAATCTCAATTGCCGAAGCGTGTTTATCTTCAAAAGGCGAAAAAACAAAAAAAGAGCAAATGCAAACTAAGGTAGCAGTCGACCATAACCTTACTTTATTTGTTAGCCAAACCACTTGGGCGAGTGCGAGAGCGAGAGGGAGACAGCAGATATCTAATGTGTTTACATTGGCAGCAGCAACCAGCAACAACAACAACAAATGAAGATAAATATATACGTATATATAGATTGCTGCCATGTACTTCAAGTTTGCCAGCTTGCTTTCCTTTCTTACGCTTTTTTTCTTTGTTTTTATACACTTTGATATTTTTATAAAAGATAGCAAAGTGTAGCTGGAAGTTGTGCAAATAGTATATATACGATATAGCCATGTCTAGGCAGCCGTACGTCTGTATGAGCGACTAGAACTCATAAATAGTAAAAAAGAAACGACAAAAAATAAATGGAAAGGATCTAAAATACCTCACACATAAAAAATGCTGCTATTTTCTGTATTTGTCAAAGTTTATCTAAAAGTTGGCTACGCCCATTTGTTTTCTATAGCCAAGTCTAATTAGTCGTTCGTCTGTATGAGCAACAAAAACTCAAAAAAAATTAAAAAAGTAACGACAAAAAATAAACGCAAAGGATCTAAAATAACTCATACATAAGAAATGCATTAACTATTTTCTGTATTTGTGTTTTCCTTAGTCAAAGTGTATAAAAGTTGGCTACGCTCATTTGTTTTCTATAGCCAAGTCTAATTAGTCGTTCGTCTGTATGAGCAACAATAACTCAAAAAACTTAAAAAGAAAGCAACAAAAAAATCCAAAAAAATCGTAAATAAAACACACATAAGCAAAGTGTATTTAAAAGCTGTTTACACCCACTTGTCCCTTGTGTGGCAGCGTTTCTGTGGCAGCTTCTCGCCTACACATTGCTTATGCTGCTTGTCGTCGCTTCGCTTTCCTTTTTGGATCTGCTCCATTTCCATTACAACTCAAGTGCCCGCAAACGCAAAGAACAAAAAGAAAGAAAGCAAAAAAAAAACTTGAAAGTGAAACGCTGCTCAAGGCTAACGGCCCCCAACCCCAACACAGAATATATGCCCCATATACAAATCAAATATCAAAAACAACATGAACATGGCTGCAAAACAAGCAAATGTTGTGGCATTTGTTCCAATTAGTGTGAAAATGTTTTGCTCAACATTAATTACGACTAATATCCTTGCTAACCAATACATGCAACAAAACAAGGCGACAAGGCAAACATTTGCTCAGCTTTCTTGTCAATGTTGCCCCCGAAATTTACATGCCCAAACACACACACAGAGACAATGTAGCTGTGTGTGTATAAAACACGCACTTGGCATATTTCTTAAATAATCTTTATCTGCTTGACTTGAGACTGCCAGCTGGCCCCAAAAAAAAAAACAACAAAATAAAATAAAGGCACATAAATGCCTCACATTTCAATTGCTGCTGTTTCACTCGCACGCTTTGTCTCTCACTCTTTTACACACACAGTGTCTTTGCTTTGATTGCCTTAGCATTTTTTTCTTTCTTTCCTACAAGTGCTCTAACTTGTCTGCTCAAGTTGAAGCCACACATATTTTTGTTGGCAAACATTTTTTGCTGCATTTTTAGCTTCTAGGCATTTAACACGTTATGTGTGACGTCAGCAATTTTTTAGTTAGAGCATTAAATTAAATATGCCAAGCATAAGAGCAAAAACAGTAAGTGTCGCAAACTATTAAACAATTTTGAAGTCGATTAAATTAAGCATAGCAAACACTAAATAAAACGAGCTTGTATGCTTAGTACTATTTAGTGCTTTATCTATTATATAACTAATAACTTTAAAAGCTTTAAGGTTCAGTTGAATATACAACAACAAAAACTGTTGCCTATCTTAAGGCAAAAGCAAATACTTTAGCTAGCAAAATGAAAATTGTTGACAGTTATATGTGTTACAGTTATATATATGCAGCAACTTGCCTGCCAAAGCATAGCGCTTAAAAAATAAGCGCACAGCTTATAAACTTTGAGCGCATTACGTATACGCAGCGTTCGAGCAAGCAAACTGACCAGCACAGCTGGATGAAAGGATGGGGGGCTGGGCTAACAAAAGCGTCATCGATGCCCAAAGCCGCTTTGAATAACTGCTTATTGGCATGCCAAAAATGTTTCTATGATAAACGCAGCCATAACAAGCTTAGGGAACAACAACTGCGTAGCTTTTATATAAGTGTGTGTGTGTGTGTGTGTTGCTATAAAATGTTAATTTATGGCATGCGGAATGTTTTGCAATCAAAACAATGGCAAATGCATTTCAAACATATTTATAACCCTATAGTTTTATGCTTTAAATGCAAATTAAATGAAAGCAAGAAGAAGACACACACCTGTCCATACGTGACCTTTCAATTTATGTGCAGCATTGTAGCAAATATCATTTTTTTGTTGCTTTTTATGCACGCGCATAAAATTTATGACTGCCAGCCCTTCAGGGTAACGCCCAGTCCCTGCACAGCAACCAAATTCGATTTTCAGCAATGGCGCCTGCTGCTCTGCCAAAAAAAAATACAGCAAAAATTTGATTGCCTGCCAGCGTTTCGCTGCGTTGTGTGTTTGCCCTCAAAAATTGTTGTTGTTGTTATTTTCGTTAGCAAGCATTTTGATTAGCAAGCAACAGCAGGTCAATTAGCAAAAAGCGATTAATGAGTTTTGCATACGCTGCTGAAATTATACGAATTTAATTGAGTTAGCTTAGCTAATTGTAGAGCTAAACAATATGAGACATAGATGAACATTTCTGAACATTAATATAACTAAAGGATAAGCGCAGTGAAGATTTCGTTGATAACAAATGCAAATTAAAAAAAATGCTCAGTGAACTGAGCCCAAACTGAACTTGATAAACTTACTGCACTGTCATGTGCCTCAAATTTGATGAACTTGCAGCCCATGCCACCCATTTAATCCTACACAGTCGTAAGCAATGCATCAACTGCAGCTCGTGGTCGCTAAAATTTATGCTCTCAATGCCTAAACGCTGATTTTGACAAATTTGCCAGAGCAGTAGAACTCTGAGAGTCGAGAGCGCTTATTGTGATTTGTGCTTGGGGCACATTTTGGGTAAATCCCTAAAATAAATACAAGTTTTATTATTAGCATGCCCCACACAGCCAATGTAAATAAAAATGAAATGAAAATAGCTGCAGGCTTCACACACACATAGCAAAAAAATAAATGTGCGTGTGTGTGTGTGTTGCTGACTCGGCCCGACTAATGAGCAACGCAGCTGTGTCCTTTGTCGTTGAGATAGAGCAAGCGACCAGAGAGTTGGCAACAGCCACACACAGCATGTCAACAATTATAATGTGCAAATTGTTTGATGTATCCTGTGATGTCACCTGACACATTTGGTTTTATTGCTGCTCATTAGAAATGCTCAGCGAGGCGACAGCTTAAGCAAAAAATAAACACGCAGCCACGCATACATATAATAATGATATGCATGTCATTAATACACTGAGCGAATATGTGCAGCACTTGATTAAAAGCTTAATTTTATCATTACATAATAATGTTAAAAATATTATAAATAATAATTTGCTAGCATTCATTTATTCAGGCTACAGCCAGCATAATTTTTCTTTTAATTTTAGCAATTTTGTATTTCTATTTATGCATACAAATAAAATGTAAACCTTTATAAAATAAATATTTTACTTTTTTCGCTATTCCATAGCTTTATGTTATTTTTACGCTTCATTGATTTTATTTATTAAAACTAAAAGTAAAACAAAATAATTTTTTTATACATACAAATTAAATAAAAACCTTTATAAAATTAATATTAAATTTTTTCATGCATTTTTCATTTATTTAAGTTTTTAAGGCAATTTTACTTTTACGCTCCATTGATTTTATTTATTTAATATATTATCTACCTGTGGCTAAGGCTAAAAGTACAACAAAATAATTTTGTTATACATAAAAATTAAATTAAAAACTTTATAAAATTAATATTTAATTTTTTTCATGCATTTTTCATTAATTTTATTTTATAAGGCAATTTTTTTTACGTTCGTTTGATTTTATTTATTAAGTACCTTTGAATATGCTAAAGTAAATCAAAACAAATTTTTTTATACATACAAATTAAATGCAAACCTTTATAAAATTAATATTTTACTTTTTTTTAGCATTCCACACAATTTTATTTTTACGCTCTCTTGGATCTTATTTATTTTATATATTATCTACCTTTGGTTAAGGCTAAAGGTAAAACAAAATAATTTTTTTATAAACTTTATAAAATGAATACTAAACTTTTTTCATTCATTTTTCAATAATTTTATTTTATAAGGATTTTATTTTTACGCACGCTTGTTATTTATTTATTTTATATATTATCTACCTTTGGCTAAGGCTAAAAGTAAAACAACATTTGCCTGTCAAGCTGTCAAATATACTTAAGTATTTATTTTCTTTAAACTAAATTTGTTTATGCAGCAATTTAAGCCAATTTACTTGCCACACACACATTGTGTTAGCAGCTGCAACAACAACAACAAAAAATAAGGAAAAGCTTAGCTTAAAACCATAAGGGAATTACAAGTCTAAAGTAGCCAAGACAAATTGCTTTTGAAGCAACTTTCAATCGAGTCGCTCTCACTCACAATCAGTTCGTTGCGAGTTGAAAAAAAGACTAAAACACCTACGCTACGCATTTTGTGTAGCTCACACACACACACATGTGCAGCTTTAACACGTATTAGTTTTGCTGTGTAGATTGGCTGGGTTAGCTGCGATTAATGACAGCATGTGACAAAGATTTTGGCATTTCGCATTTGGCCTTCGAGCAAAAGAAGAAGCTTCCAGTACTGACATTTTGATGAATGGAAAGCAGTTGTTAAGCCAGTCGCTTTACCCCAAATTGATAGCAATGGCAATTGTTGACTCGAAAGGGTATATCTTCTATATAATAAGCGAGAGCAGCAGCTGTAATTTTGACACATGATTTAGCATAATAAATTATATGCATATATATATTTTAGTAGTCTACTCCGCTGTTCAAGGCAATTTGCTTGACTTTGGGCGTACAAATGCGAGCGAATTACGCATACGCCACGTAAACAATGGCAGCCCATAACTAAGCTCTGCCAACAACAACAACAAGCAAAAAGGATTATTTTTGATACAAATTCACTGGTTTTGCTTTTTCCCTCCCATTTTTGTATTTTTTTTTCCCCATTGTTACTGCTTCAGTGGGCAAAGCGTGCGCGACGATAACATTGTAGCCAACAATGGACCCAACACAGTTGCCAAAAATAAAAATAAAATAACCGAAATACAAGTGTGTATTTTAATGTAGGCCCCAGCACCAAACAAGCGAAATAAACGCAAAACGCAACCGCAACCAAGCAGCAGTTGGCTCTTGTCTTTCATTTCAATGAACTGCCTTTCAAGTCCGCCCGCCATTTTATCATGAGCAGACAGACAGACAGACAATAAAGCGAAAGAAATAGAATAGCTAGTTAGCTAGCTCAGGCTGCTTGTTAATACTTTGCGCATTTTAAAGCGCGCTAATGGGTTAAATTGAGTCTTGAGCATTACTGCTAGTCGCATTGCTTTTAAACTATTTCATTTTTTTTTCGTCCGTCTCCCTCTCTTGTAATTTTTGTTGTCTCAATTATATATTCACCTTCAGTCTTGTCAGTTGCACTCACTTGCTGCAAAGTTTATATTTTATTTTTATTTCGCACTTTAAGTTGTTCGCACTTTTAAATATTTATTTATATATTTCTTATGGTTTGTTTGGTTTGCTGCGCTTTAGACGAGTTTATCAAATATTTCTTAATTATTATTTAAATAATATTTTTATTAAATTTCTAATTAAACTTATTATAGCTATCAAAAATAAGTAATAATTTTTATTTAAAAGCAAAGAAACAATTTAAAGCATGAAAAATTAATAAATAAAATTTCTATAATAATGCTATTAACATATAATTTATATACAAAGCTTGCTCTAGCTTTGAAATTAGAATTTATGCCCACATATTCCATAGTCCAGTGTAGCTTGCAACATCTTGAGTCGCTTATAATATCCACTTAGTATTTTTTAACGAAGCGCACTTGACTTGTGCTTTTTATGCTGGTCCAGCTTACAATAACAATAACAAACAGCAATAAAAAATAATAAAAAAAAAAGTAACTGTGTGTGCGTAGCCAGTGAGGCGGCAGAAAATAACAACTATATAGCAACAATATGCTTATGTATATATATAATATATAAATGCTTGCAAATCTTGGCAACATTTGATGGGCGAAACATGAAAGTTGCTTATTTAGCTCAATATGCTTGCGAGACTTGTAAACTACTTTTACCTACTTTTGATACTCTGTCTCGCTTATACATACGCTGCCTCTTTCTTTTTGGCTTGCAGACTTGCAATCCTTGTGGCTAACGAGCTGGTTTGGCTCCAGCTCCAGCTCCAGCGGTGGCGGCGGTGGCAGCAACAAGCAAAGGGACGCCGACGTTTACACGCTACAACAGTCGCATAAATTTCCGCTTCAATTGGACGTGTACGGCGGTAATTGCAGCTTTGATTACCAACAACGCGAGCAGCCATCCGGCCATTACCAGCAACACAACAGCAGCAGCAGCAACAAGCAGCAGCAACAACAAAAGTCAAGCGCAGCAGCATCAACAACTCTAAAGCAATCAACACTTTCAATACAGCGCCAAGGCTTGAAGCAACAAAAACTTTTTAAAATCTCAACGAATATTTACGAAACGCAATTCATTGAAAGTTCAGCGGGTAAAAATCACAGATTCCACATCTTAAGCATTATAATTTTTTTAAGCTTATTCTGCTTTATGCATTAAAATGAGCAGCAGCAGCTGAAGAGAGTGAAATGGCTGCGTTGATTTAACGCGATTTATATTGATAAATTTGCATAGTATTTACTGAAGTGTGAGAAAAGCTTAACGAGAGAGCTGCAAGTGTAAATAAAAACAGTTGCAATCCAAAATAATATAAATAAAATATATGAGTGGCAGCTAGTAAAGCAAAGCAAAGATGCTAGTCACATATTTTATAAATGGCAAATATTTAATTGAATTGAGAAATCAGTAAAGCAAACTAAACTAAACTATAATGCAAATAGCATTAGTTTTACATATTGATCATAAATTTTTGACAATGTAAACCAAAAGTACGACTTTTAAATATTTTATTGAACTACTGACTGTGAGTTAAATATTTGTGTAACTAAACTAAATAGTTGTGAAACTAATTTTACTTTTCAATTTGCAAAATATTGTTCAAAAATTTGTTTTTTCACGTTTCAACAGACTTTAAAAAAGTTTTAAAAGCATTTATTAGCTATAGTTGCTGCTTACTTTGGTATAAAATGCGCACTGCGTCTTTGATTTCCGTTTAAAAAACTATAAAAATTTAAAAAAAAATCTTTCTATGTTTTATTAAATTTTTGCTGAATTTATAGCTTAAATTATAAAGCGCGCTCAAGCGTAAAAAAACTCACATCAAACTTTTCTACTCTGCGTACGATATAGATCAACTTGCTATAAATCCTTTTTTTACAGCTAAGCTGTATATAATAATTATTTAAAAAGTTTCTTTTTTTTTTTGTCAAACTTTAGCTACAACAATGGACGACATGGTCTATCAGCAATGCAGCAATCAAAACTCCATTTATGTGCTTAATGCAGCTGGCTACGGCGTAAGTTTTGAAATTGTTTTTGTTGACGCTTTTGCTTAACTTCTTTTTTGTTGTATGTTTTATTTTGGGGGTCAAATTGTTTGGCAAGTCTGCGCATGGCTCATGGATATATCTATATTTTTTTTTATATGCAGCACGACTTTGGTGCAGCGGCGGCAACAAGGCGTGAAATGAATGCGAGGACAACAAACAGAGGAGCGAACGTTAGCAATTCAATAGGGGCTAGTTTGAGCTCAAGTGTGGTGGCCTGCAGTTTGCAGCATAAATTCAAAAGTTTTGGCACATCAACAGCAGCAACTGCTGCGGCGGGAGCTACAATAAACTACGTAAATCCGGTCGCTACATCAATGTCAACCACAATGTGTTCACCGGCAACAGCAACGCTGCACAAATTGTTCAATTGCAGCAGCAGCAGCAGCAGCAGCAGCAGTGTTGGTGGCCAAAATGTCAGCCACAGAAATCAGCAGCAGCAGCAGCAGCAGCAGTATGGCAACAACAATTGCTCAGTTGGTAGCAATAACAATAGCTGTCTGTCAACAACAGCAGCAGCAACGCCAGAGAGCACAGCAGCAGCAGTTGCAGGTGCATTGGCATTGCCGCCGCTGCTTGCTGGCAGCAGCAAAAAAAAATGCACGAATGTCAAATCAACGCTTATTGCCAAGAAGACAAAGTTTTTGAAATTCCTCGAAGAAGAAAAATGGCGCAGCAACAACAATTTGAACGCAGCCACACACAGCAGGTAGGCAAAGTTCCACCCCCTCCCCCCAAACACCCAACCCTACTAAGCTGCCCATATTCTCATCTAACTTGTATAAATTCTCTCATAAATGTTATTCGGCATATTGCCGCGCGCTGCTAAAAATTCCGTGTTGCAAGTTTTTGCGCCATTTGTTGTTGTATTTGTGGCTCAACAACTTTTTGTCATTAAGTTTGCCCACATAGCGAGTTAGCGCTGAGGCGAACGCGTATGAAATATCTTAGGAAACAACAACAGTAGTTGTCGCTATAGCAAAACTTTTAGTTGCTATAACATTAGTTGCAACTTGGCCAAACTCAACTTGAAATAGTTATTAGCACTAGGTGGCAAGCCACGAACACACTTTCCCACCAAATTACTTGCCTCAGCCACATTTTGAGCAATACGGCGGCTAACATAAAGCTTTAGGTTTAGTTTTGATAAAATGACTTTTGGATTTCAAAACTGTACAAACTTTAGATTGGTTGCTATACGCAGTAGCTGCACACATTATGCTTAACAGCTATTTTATAGCTAGCTTATAGCTAGAGCTAGTAGTTTTGAAAACTAGCTATTAGCTAGAAATCAGGCTATTTTAAAAAATGATTTGTTTACTTTTGTAGCGCCCCTAAAATAAACAATACATTAATTTTTTTAAATCATTATTTTATTTAGCTATTCTCAATTTATGTATTATAATGTTAATTTAACATATAAAATAATTTTAGGCATTTTTTAGCATTTTTAATTTAATATTTAGCTATTTCTAGCCACGTTTTATATTAAAACTAGCTATTTTAGCTCAGTACATTCTGATTTCACACTGAATATGAATAATACATGCTAAGCTAGCTCTAACTCAGCAGATTTCTTTAAATTCAGTTCAGTTTTAATCCAGTTATTGCTGCTATGACAGCTCAGATTGCATTATTTAAGCTTATCTAGTAGTTTTGAAACTGAAAAAACAATTTCTTTTTATTGAAAGCTAGAAATCAGATTATTAAAAAAGTAATTTGACTACTTTTGTAGCAATATAATAATTTAAAAAAAAAGTCACTGTTTTATTTACTAATATTTATTCTCAATTTAAGTATTATATTGTTAAATTAACATATAAAATAATTTTAGGCATTTTTTAGCTGTTTTAATTTCATATTTAGCAATGTTTAAAATTAAATCTTGTTGTTTTAACTTAGAAAATTCTGAATTCACACTGAACACTAACTAAGCAAATTGCATTAAATTTAGTTCAGTTTTAATCAAATTATGGCAGCTAGACAGTTCAGATTGCATTATTTAGGCTTATAACATTTTTAACTAGAGTTAAACTAGAGTACACGCTTTATATTTTAATAACGCCCACAGTTCAATTAGCTGCTCTAAACTAATAACAGTAAATATATATTGGCTAGCTGCTTACAAGCAGCTTTAGACTATGCCAAGCAGTTAATAGTCGTGGCTTAGTTGAATGTTGTGCAAACTTGTTTAGCGCTTATCGTTTCGCCTGCCAGCAACTGGTTAAGCGCCTTTCAATTAGCTGTCCAGGTGGAATATTCTGGGCTCCAAAGCCAGTGCAACTTTCTTGCATTGTGTTGTTCATAAAGTCATAAGTTTTGATCAGTGCGCAAACTTTTTTAGCCGTTTAGTTGGCGCAGCCATTTGCGAAATTGAAAAATTAACGCGCACTGCGGGGCATAAAGTGTGGAGTGTAGATTGTTGGTGAAAGGGCCCAGAGATAGCTTTATGTCTGTGTGTGTGTGTGTGTGAGTGGGAAGCTGTTGTTGTTATTAGTGATTGGGTGTGGGTGTGTGTGTGTTTCGCATTGTGTTTGGCTTTGGCTGTTGCCAGGTTGCAAGCAACGCAGCGCGTCATAAAGTTGATTAAAATGCATGCCACACACACACACTAACACATTTCAACGCATATTGAAGTGCAATAATCATATTTCAATAGCTAACGAGCTACCGCATGTGTGTGTGTGTGTGTGTGTGTGTGTGCAAAAGTCTATAAAACTTTGTTACACACGCATGCCTAACCAAAAAAAAATAAAAGGAATTTATGCTCTAAAGCAAAAACTTTACACCCAAGTTGCAATTTTTTTTGCTATCAGCAGCGCACTGTGGGGCAAGAAATTTATTTTTTATATAAGAACTAAACTCAAAATGCTAGAAATCTAAAATTGATAGCACAAATTAAATCAAAAATTTTGCTTCTTTCAATTTTGCATCCCAAAAACATTTTAGAAATAAATTTTTTGGCAGCTGAATAAAATTTGATGCCATTTTTGAAATTTGCTGCTATTGTTTACAGTAACATTTTTTATATACTGCGCCCACAGTTCATTTCAGGCAACAGCGCTTGAGGTTTGTCCCATGCGTACAGTTGAATACATTAAAGTGCGCACACTTACAAAAAAAAGAGAGAAAGCGAAAACGCAGCCGTAACAATTTCGAGTAGTTAACTTTTATTGCATGCAATGAGTTGCATGCAGCGCGGTGCGGGGCATGCCACCAACACTTTTAATAATCATGTCAAACGCTGCCAGTGCACGCTGTAAATTTCATTAATTGCAAACTGAGTGGGCGTGTCATTTTGCTTTGATTTATTAACGCCTTTAATTAGTAAACAGCAAAAGCGTTGGCCAACTTTTCTCTTTTTAATGCAACTTTTGTGCTTGCAACATTCAACAACTTTGCGAGGCCTGCACAATGCGACGACAACTTCATCAACTTGCCTCAGCGTGTTGCAAAATAACTTGCAAAATATTTCCCTTTTTTTTTAATTCTATTTTGCAAGTTTGCCTGCGCACTTGGCAATTGTTGCCCGAGCCCTATCGTGCCACACAGCCTTCAACTTGGCAGCCAAGCACAGCTCATTTAATGGTCTGCATTCCCTTTGATGTCACCGAAATGGCCTGTCATTAGAGCGAGACAGCAGCAGAGAGTGTGAGAGAGAGAGCAGCACAGAAGCTGTAGCAATGGCAAAAGTTTCAAGTTTCAAAAGGTGCCCAGCGTGAAACGCGTGACGCGTTATCAAGCAACGTTGGCCTGACAGCGTTACACTGCAAGAAAAAACTAGTGTACAGACAAAGCAATAAATAAATATAAAAGAAATTGCCAATGTCTCAAATGCAATTATTTATAAAGATTTAAGCAAGCCAAGCATTAAACATAAGCTAAATAAATTGTATAAATTTATTGACAAACTTTAAAGCCACATATAATTTAGCCTTTTGTACAGTCAGTCAGTCTAATATTCGTTAGCTGCCTAATAGATACAAAAGTTTAAAATAAACAATAATAGGCATAAATTAAAGCTAATAAAATGGCAACAAAGCCTTTAATTCATATTAGTCATAAGTAAATTAATAATATATATTTAATGAGTATTTTTACATTATATAGTTTTAATTTCTGCACATTTCTCTGAGTGCAAATCTAACTAAAATGTCAACGTTTGTACTTTGCTCTCTTCTTCGCTTGATTTGTTTAAAGTTGCGCATTACTTGGGCTTGATTTTAATCAAAGTCCATTTACAATGCGGCTGCTATTGTTGTTCGGGGCACACACACATACACACACATACAGTTTATATCAATTTGCATGCACACCTAATAAACTATGTACGGCAGTGACTTTGCTGTTCCTGTTCCTGTTGCCGTTTAGTTTAGTCAACCAGAAGCTAAATAAACTTTTCATTTTCCAGCAACAGCAATGAGGCGGTTATTTACACAGCGTCCACTTCGCTGGCGGCTCACTCATCCAGCAAGACTAACAACAACAACAACAACAACAATAACAGCAGCAACAGCAACAGTCAAGAGTCAACGTGGCAGCAGCAACAAAATAAATTGAACAATTGGAGCATGCATAATGACAACAACAAGTTCCAACAGCAACAACAGCAACAAGAGCAACAACCAAGATATAGTCATGAACTATATCAGGAGGCAGCCGAAATTTTGGGCCTAAGCTGCAGCCTCTGTGATAATTGCCGCTGCTTGGATTGCCAGGTATACACTGAACAAAATTATACAAAATATAAATTGAATTTACTTTGGCTTTTTGAAAGCCAAAGCAAGTTCACCCCAATTCCCAGTCACTTAGCACTAAAACAAGCTTGTTAAATCCCACACAGAGCGGCTACTTTGATTGCGCCGATGATGATGACGATGAAAGCTACTCGGAGCAATCATTCATGGATGATGAGTACGATGAATATGACTATGGCTACAGTTACGGGCAGCAGGAGCAGCAGCAGCAGTGCGAACAGACCAAAGTGTTGACAGCCGAAGCTTCGGCCTTAAGCCAGACTGAGCCAGCATCAGAGCCAGAGCCCCAACAGCTTTGTTATGCAATTGATTGCCAGCAGCAGCAGCAACAGCTAGAGCATGATAAGATCTATGCTGGCCACACCACTACACTGACTGCAAATGAGACGGAATTTGAGGCAGCAAGCAATGCCACGGCCAGCTCAGAACAAGAGTCTGTGCAATGTGTGGCCATTGATTTTGATTTAATCAACATAACTAGCAGCCAAGTGCTGCAAAATTGTCAAACATTCAACGATTTGAAGTTTGCTCGAAGCCAAACGTAAACTGCAGCCATTCACGTAAGCAGGGGTAAGTAGCACGTACGTAAGTACGTAAGTGTGTGTGTGAATGAGATTGGCATATGGCAAGCCATATGGGCAAATGCAGCTTTTCTATAATCCCATTTGGAAAACAGTCAATGGGCATCAATTTATTTGCAATAAAGCACATAGCAATAGCATATAGCTTAGTATGTGTGTGTGTGTGTGTGTGTAAGCTGCTTAGCTGTACAAGTGGAATTAATTATTGCAAAAATAAAACTAAAAATAAATTGTAGCGCTTAATAATAGCGTTATTATAATAATTACGTTCTATTGTTTTAAAAGTTAAAGAATTTAAAACAAATTAATGCATTTTTTTTTGTATTTAATCCAACAACTCTATGAATTTTAGGCTTTTAATCTGTATAGCACATATTTATATTTTCTGTAGCCTACATTTGTGGGCTGCCAACTTTTTGCTTCGCCCAACCAATTGCCACAACTAATATATCCAATTTAACTATAATTTTTGTCCAAAGTAGCGTATGCGCAACAACAATGAGACTTTTATGGCCCGAGCCAGCAAATTGCATTTTATACAAAAAACTAAATGCCTGCTGAGTTGGCAAAGCTCATTGCCATGGCCGCCATGGGTGGGTGGGCTTGGGCTTGGGATTGGGCTTTCGGTTTGAGCGCTAACCGCAACCAGTGGCAATGCCAACCACTTGAACCAACTTGACCAGTTTATTGCTTTTAGCCAAGTTGCATTGTTCGCCATGTTATTGTTGTTTTTGCACACAATTGCGCTGGCGCAACATTTTCGTTGGCATTGCCCCGCTGCAGCGTAGAGTGGGTCAGCAAATTTGATTTTACACAGTTACATGAACAAGTGCAATTTCCATATTTGTGCAGCACAACAAAAGAGCGAGACAAACAGACAGAGCAAGACAGACCGACTGATTGCAATATGCAAAACAATTTTCTATTTGTATATTTCTGTTGCACGCTGTTGGTTTCTCGCAAAGCACAAAGTGCGGCTGCTGCGCTTTTTGCCCACAAAAACCATTTGGCAAATTTAGCAATTTAATTGAGAGCCAGACCCAGCAAATCTACATAATGCAAAAAAAAAACAGCGATCGAAAATAAATTGAATATTTCTGTTTAAGCTTTACATATTTTTAATTGATAAGGCAGCACACAAAGCGTAACCAGGGCTGCATAACAATAGTTTGTTAAACAAAATAAATATTTATTGCAAGCCACAACTTACAATAAAAAAAAGTGTTGATTTTATTGCTTTTATTAAAGTAATACTAAAAGCGCATTCGACCAAAAATTCAACTTGTGCTTGGTAAATGTTGATTTATGACAAATAAAATAAACAATGAATACATTTCACTATTTGCAATGCACGCGCACAAAGCGCACAAAGTGCACTTGAAAAAAAAGTAAAAAAAAATTATTCTAACAGCGTAAAAAATTCATTCCATACTTATGTACAAAAAGCAAATGCCAAATAGCGAGTAGCAACAAAAAAGGACGAAAACTAACGAGTGGCGAATTGTGTGAATTTTTGCTTAAATCGAATTACATTTAGCAAATGAAATTGCAGGCGCAGAAAATCCAAGCAAGTGAAAAATGGCTACGACAAGCTAAGGCAATAAATAGACGTAAAGCACATTTAAGCCCAAGAAAGAGAATGCACCCATGTGTTGTGTCTGTGTGTGTGTGTGTGTCTCTCTCACCCATACGAAGTGCATTTGCTGTTGTTTAACCAACAAGCGCAGCTGGCGCATCACAACCCATGGCTCAATTTTTTTTCCTGCCGGACATCATTTGTGGGGGTGCGCTCGACTTTTGTTTTCTGCACTTGGCCAGCTGCCAGGCAAAAGCTGCTGCAGGCCAAAAGACAAAGCATTTGCCCAAAAGAAAAATGCATTTTCATGCACAACACAAAAGCATATAATAAAATTTCCCCCCCCACATGTACATATGTATGTGTGTGTGTCTTTTATAAAATATAATATCATTTACCAGCTGTTACTGCTGCTGCTGCTTCGTTTTCTATACTTGTAAACTTAAGCAGCTTTAACATACAAAAGCGAACATATTCAATAAATTTCGTTTACATATAGATATATAGTATAGTACAGTTACTTACACTCACCTGACTGCATAAGCCAGCGCCGCTTGCCCTTGCTGTAAGTAGAAACGTTGCTTTAATTACATTAAATTTGTATTGCGCATCATAAAAATATAAAATTTTCCATCAGCTTGGCGTGCATAATGAAAAATGATGGCGTCTTGAGCTTAAGACAGTATTGAGCGGCACCAACTGTTAGATAAAAAACAACAGTCAATGCCATAAAAATTACACTTGAGCAAATTAAATTTTACGCAGCAGGCAGCCACAAGGTTTTTCAATTACACTTGCACAGTGGTAACAATTTTAATGCACTGCTCAAAAGAAAACGAAAAACTCACCTAACTCATGCAGTGAAACATATGATAGCCATAAAACAACAATAAGTACTTGTTGCTCCTGCTGATTTGCTTATTCACCACAGGCGCTAAAACTGCGCGTTGTACTTTACTTTGCCCCAAGCGGCCACAGGCAAAAAAAAAACACAAAAAGCACATATTCTATTATATTATTATATAAAACACTGCACTTCATTTAATATAAGCAATTTGCGCTCGCTAAAATTTAGTAACATGCTCAACATAGCGCGCGCAAAATTACACCACACTTTGCCCAAAGGAGCCACGCAGCACACACGCACACACACAATAAAAACAAAATAAATAAAAAAAATATGCATTTATTATATTTTTACATTAAACACTGCACTAGCAATTGCGCTTTAATTAATATAAGCACAATTATTTTATGCCGCTTAAGCGTTTGCAATTTAGACAAAATGGCGCGCGCCAAATTACACCACACATTGCCCAAAGGAGTCTCAACTACGCACAAAGCGAAAACACGCACAAAATGTGTAAATTTTATTAATTAAAACACTGCATGCAATTAGCTGCATTTAACGGCACATTAACACTTTTGCACATCAATTATCATAAATTGCCAAATATTTGTGGTTTTTCACTGCGCGGCAAACTTTTGGTACGTGTCACGAATAGATAGCGATATCGATAAATGAGCTCACGCAATCCAGCGATCGAGCATCGCGTGCGATACTTTAAGCGCAAGTTCGATACCAAATTGGCGCCACTGTGCATTTTTGAGTGCAATTTTAAACTGCAGTTTTAAATAGTGGATCTAGACCACGCCCACGCAATTAAAGGCGCCAGCACAGTGGTCGCTTGAAGATGTTCGCCGCAGTCAGCTTACCACAGAGTTTGCTTAATGATGCTTGATTTAATTAATGCCGGATTGCCCACGTGGATGCCACTTGGGTATTGGAAAATTGTTAGAGCTTAGTTGAGCTGCTTGGTTGGTTGGTTGGCGGGAGTGGCGTTGGGTGTGGGATGTGAAGTATGCAAGGCAATTGGAAATTGTAGAGGCCACAGCCATTTGCTGATGATGATAATTTATGGCCCAAAGGGCTTGAGGATTTCGCATTCGGACCTTATTTCCTTTGCCAAGCGTGTTCAAATATTTGCACTGGCATTTCTACTTATCGCTGTATTGCACCGTGGGGCAAATAACTTCTTTCGCTGGAATTTATTCTAATTATTTATTTACAATGGACATAATACAGCATGTAAACAAAACGCAATAAAAAGCAAACAGCCAAGTTAAACAGCTGAGCTGAGCTCATGGACATAAAACAGAATATAAAATTAAGCAACTTTATAAATGAGTATGCCAGCCAGTTTTTTATATAGAATTGCCCATAGTGTTTAGTAGTGGTAATACACACAGGCATACAAATTGTTTACAATATTTATTGTTTGAGACTGCGACTGTTGACAATGATGAAACGGCAACTTAATGCCACGCCCCGAAATCAACGCCAGACCCAGACTATACTTGACCAGCCCCACTCCAAGAAGTAGTAGGGCTCCAATAATGGTACTTAGTGCCAGTAGAGACGCTGACGCTGACGCTGAGGCTGACGTTGGCGTCAATGCTCATTTCCTTCGACATATTTTCATTTCCTTTTACATTCGCCATTCGTTTTATTTTATTTCATTTTATTTGATTTCTCTTTTTGCTGTTTGCTTAAGGATTTACAGCTGCCAAGCGCAACTTGTAATTCATTAAAGTTTATTGTTCAACATTTGCGTTGACCTGCTTTTGTGGGCTGGGCCGGAAGGCGTTCGTTTATGGGTTCAATATGCTGCGGCTGCCGCTGCCGCTGCCGCTTGCTTTGCTTTTGTTTCTTTACTTTTTTTTTTTGGGTTTGCATGCGCCAAAAGACCGAAAGTATAATTAAAAATTTTGCTTGCGTTGAGCTGATAACAAAAAAAAACGGCCAGCAATTAAAAATGATCGAGCTAAAAATACCCTAAGAAATACCAGCAAATTATCGATAATGCTGCTCAATTAGTCAAATTTCGCAACACTTTTTCTTTCGCACCGAATTATGCATTTTGAATTTTAATTTAAAATCTAAAATAGGCACGCCGTTTTAATCAGTTTAAAGCGCTGCTAATAAACAAATGGCAAAGCAAACAAATTCATTTGAGCTGTTATATATTTTTGGGGCTAATTATAAATTATAATCAGCAGGCGCAGGCTATATTTGTATTTGAGAGTGTGCGTGCGTGTGTGTGTGTGTGAAAATTACTTGCATTACCAACAAATTTAGCAAATATATTAATGAAATTATTCAAAAACTTTCATTTCGGCTGCTGTATTCGTTTGTGTTGTGTTGTGTTTTGTTGCTGTTGGCAAAATAAGCAAAGCCGACAGCAAGAACAACAATAACAGCTTTGGTGCCGACGGCTACGCAATTAATTTTACTTAACATTCATGAACAAAATGAGGCACGTAGCCGATAATGAAAGCCACAGCATAAAGTCAAAACGAAGCAGACAGACGCAGACACGCCCATATACGCCCACACTAATTGTGCTAACAACTTGATTCCAGTTGAACGACTTTCAACGAGTCAAAGGGACGCAGCGCGCCAGCCCCACACTACCCACACTACAAAATTTGCACCACATAAAAGGCATAAAAGACAGCAAAGGTTTTTTATTACGGCCCTTAACACATTGTGTGCATGTGTGTGTGTGTGCCAAAAAGTATGCTATGTTATCTAATTGTTAAGGCATCAAGTAAATGCCACAAATTTTATGTGTGTGTGTGTGTATGTCAGTGTGTATGACAATCTATGCGTGTGTGTGTGCGTGTCTGTGGGAAAAATCAACGTACCTCTATGCCTGCTGCAGTTTCATAAATTTGAATTTCAAATTTAAGACACACACACACACAGCCAAAGACATACCACTACACTTACAGCCAAAAAAACAAAAGTTTACGTTACAAAGTTTCTATCCTTATGCAAATTGATTTGTGTCGTGTTTCTCCAACAATTTCTGCAGTTTACCTTACAAACTTGCTGGTAACTCGCCCCCCACCCCACCTGGAATTTACGTATTGTGGGTGGGTGTATATTTGATAAAGGTCTCTTATGTTTGACATTTTAGTTTACATTGTAAACTCAAAATCAACACACAACTATTAACAAGAAATAGTCATTTAAATTAATTAAAATGTCACTTGCTTTTAAGCTTCTACTTCCCCCACCATTCACTCACACTGCGCACCAAAACAACTCGCACTAAAATAGTCTAAATAAATTGTTTGCCATTGTGGTAAAAGGTTTATACTATATGAGACTTAAACAAGTGCCTGACCACAGCTGTGCGCTTTGTAAACTTTTGATTGATGGGTGGCTGTGGGCGAAGAGGGGGAGTCTTTACAAAAAGGCTTTGTTGCTGTGGTTATATTTTAAGAGAGCGAGCAAAAAGAGTTTAATGAGTCATTGGCAAAGCTGTGCCTTTGAAAAATTATAAAAGATTTTTAATAATAAATGAAAATAAATAAAGCTGATTTTAAACATAATAGCGCACAATTTATAGAAATATAAACATTTATTAGTTACGCATTCAACTAAAAAATTCACAGCATGCTTTTAGGCGTTGACTCGTGCCCAAAAATGTAAAGTTTTACAAAAATTCCACACATGCTCAGCTCTGGGCTAGGCATAGTCTATAAAATATGCATGTAAGCTATACATATGTATAAAAGACATTAAAAAATATACGAAAAAGGCAGCCAAGCACTCAGGCAGCACAGAATACTGATTTAAGAGCTAACAAAGTAAATATGAATATTTTATGAGTGCCTTTTAAAAATAAAAATGAAAACTACAAGCATATATAAAATACACTGACTTGCTAGTTTATTTTTCAGCCTGACTGCATAAACAATAACAACATTTATTTTTCTATCTCCCTCTCTCTCTCTCTCTCTATTTTATAGCAAGTCGTAAACACAACAGAGAAAAATCAACTGAAATATGCATTAGAGTAAATAAAATGAAAATGATATAAAATTTGTGTCACTGGCGTGACAGAAAATTGCAGCTAATTAAATTTAAAAATTAAACAAAGCGCGTTAATTGCATGTGACACTGTAAACAGTGCATGCAAATAGTACACACACACACACATACACGTATCCAGACATGTGTAAACAGTAGCTCCATTGAAAATTCAAACTACCATAAAATAAAAACCAAATAAATACCAAAGTTGCAAATAAATATTTAATTGCAATTGCAATTTCAACAATGTACATGTGTGTGTGTACTTAATATAATTAAATACATTTTTTCTGTTTCACAGTGCCAACTAAAGTTTACACACAATGTAGCTAAATTTAGTTTTTCAGATAAAAACAATTTAAATGAACTTAACTAGCGAATTAATAAAATGTTAATGTGAGTATTTCAAAATTCATATATGTTTATGAAATTATAAGAGTTTGTGTGTGAATTTTATGCGTTAACATGATTTGGAGTATTAATAAAAATATTTATGTAATTGTATATGTTTAAAACAAAATATATAAGTATATACAAAAAACTGCAAGTTGTTTTTTTTTATATTTTTATAACGAATCATAACTTACGCTAAGCAATTAATATTTTATGCAACTGACCGAGCGGGCTAACAAAAAGTAAACATATTTACATTTTCAGAAACCCAAAGCAAACAATAATTGATTATTTGCACATAAATTTTTTAAACAAACACAAACACAAGCGGTGTTTACTTAAGATTGTTAAAATGCAGCCAGAGCAAAGCACAAGACAAACATAAAGCGAAAAGTAAAATAAAGCAAAGTGCCCGAGAAGAGCGTATATAGTTATGAATCTGCAGCACAAAGCGGCGTATACTTGATTTGATGATGTGACGTATGCGCTTGTGGGTCAAGTGTGCATTGCTGATAGCAAGCTAGCGGGCATTAGCTTTAATTAACGGTAAATGACTGAAGCTGTTGCCAAATAGACAAACACAGCGATATAACAGCTATATATAGATATATGATAAACATTGGGAGCGAGAGAGTGTGGGATTTGGCTTTTAGCTGATTTATATAGAGATAACCAAACTCATAAACAGTAAATGCAATCTGGCCATTGAAGCAAAGCGCTACGCATGAGAGTGAGAGCGTCAGCGGGAGAGCACTTTATTGATAAGCATGCAGGTGAGACAAAATTAGCTTTATTAACCAATATAATACGCACAGTTATGAAAAATCAAGCAAGGCTCTAATACAAAGCGCATTAATGAAATTAAAATTCTTGCATTACGGGCAAAAAGAAAAACAATCAATAATATCTTATCGCTACAACATGCGACAAGGCTTAATGTGAATCATTATACTTATAACAAAGAAACAACAATAACAACAAAGTGTGCAATTTTTACAACAATGGATTCCACGGGTTCAATTCTATTGGCCGCCTGTGTGCTCAGCTTTTTGCTTTTCTTTATACGCGTAAGTTTACAACTTGTCTGCCTTGGCTAATTGCTTGACATTCAATAAAATAAATAAATATGTTAACAGATAAGTATGATAGCCTATCGTTGCTACGCTTTAAGGCAGGCTAAAACAACGCTGGATCTTGAGCAATGTGAGTAAATAAAAAACAAATATTTAGCTGAGTCATTTTATGTTGTCTGGTTAAAGGTTGTGTGATAAATTATATATAGATAATTATTGAATTGTAACAGTACAATTTTTCGGCTATAAAGTTAACAAACTGTGCAGAGTCCATAGATTATTCAAAATCGAAAGCCCCAAGCGCTTTAGATAATTTTTAATGAGCATTGAAAGTTAAATATAACTGCAATAAAATCCCTAAAAAATTCAACAATGTTTCTGTATAAACAATAAAAGATAACCCATAAAATAAATAGCTACAACTTTTGCAACTTATCAATAATATTTTGGTCACTTGGGCTTGCAGCTCTACAAACTGCTTTAACTTTTGCTAGCGTATGAATGAAAATATTTCAAAATCTGTGATAAAATCGCATAAAATATATATCTACATATGCATATGCTTACTTACTCATGTCTATAGTAAGCAGTTACATAGATATATTTATGTATATGTGCACACATTTATCATAATGCCTCATTACTTGATAGATAAAATTGAACAACAAGTGACACGCACCTAGCCCCCCAAGCACCACCCACTCAGCTCATATAGTATAAGGTACGGGCAAAAATCACACACACGAAAACTTAAGCCCCAGGCTAGGCCCAAGCCTTATCAGCTAATGATTACAAAGCAAATATGGGCAAAGCAACAACAAAGATATATAGCAAAATTTTTGAAAGCTGGTCAGAACCATCAATTTTGGTTGTCAGTACGTTTTAAGACGTGAAACGGCAAATATATATAAACTTACAAACGAAAATAGTGCGGAATATATTTTTCAGCGCAATGGCGCCTGCCTTGTTAAATGCAACAACAACAACAGCAGCAGCAGCAGCAACAACAGCAACCACATTAGTGAACATATTTAGCACTACAACAGTAGCGCCAGCTGTGACTTATAGCTGGACTGGTCAGAACAATGTCACCATTTGGGACAATGAGCCTGGCTATGTGTACTTCTATTCCAGCTATGTGTGCTATGTGGTGTTGGTGTTTCTATTTATTATACTGCTGCCTTTGGCACTAATAGCGGTAATTCAAGTGCTGCGTATACGTAATATGAGCCTAGAAGTAACGCGAATTTTAATTTACAAATATTTACAAATAGTAAATTCACATTACTTCTAAGCCATAGCGCATGCTTATTGTTGCTTAAATTATAAACATATTTCTTTAGAGCTCCATGCAACGCAAGCGTCGCGATGCTGAACGTCGTTTGGCCGCACAAAGATTACAAGGTTAGTTTCCCATTTCGATTTGTACATTTGTTTAATCGTTGTCACTAGAGCAGCTGCTTGCAAGCAGCCATTAGATTAAAATTGATTAAGCCTAAATAGAGGTAGTACAGATTTAGTTTCAGCAGCTCCCAACGCTCGCGCAGCAACAGGCGCCAACTTTGTTTTGGCAGCTGTGCCTGCTGCTCCGCATAGCAGCTGCGTACACAGCACTTGGACATGGACCAAAACGCTGTCATGCGGTTTTGTGTGCGCAGCGTCGCCTCAATGCCGCGTATCAAATCGTTGGTCTTGAGTATAAGCAGCATTTGGCGATCCACTTGCTCCAGCACATCCGATATATGCGGCAGCACCAGCGATGTATTGGATTGCAGCGTGTTTTTCTGTAAAACAAACAATTGTTTAGCAGCAACTTTGTTATATACTGCGCAACTTACCTCCTCCTTGGAGTACTTGACTTTGGTGATGCCCTGCATAAGCGTCTCCCAGGGTCTGCCAGTTACCATGCACACAAACAAGCCATATAGATCACCCTTAATGCCCAGCTGCTCGCTATGCTGACGCATTGCCTTGCGATCCACGCGCAATATGCTCAACCATAGCTTGGAGTACTCGTATCTAAACTTATCGCTCAGATCTGCATATAGCCCATGATCCAGCAGAATAAGCTCCAGCTCATTTTGCGCCGTTTGTCGCACCAATATGTTGCCTGGATGTGGATCGCTATGCACAAAGCCCGTGGAGAATATCATTTCAGAGTAGAGTTGTCCTATGCGATTGGCCACAGCGAATGCATCAATTTTATGCTGCCTAATGTAGTTCAAATCGGTTACATGTCCGCCCTCCAGGTATTCCATGACTAGCACGCGCTTAGTGCTCAGCTCCCAGTAGATTTTGGGTACACGCAGCCAGCTATATTTGGCAAACTGTTGCGCTACCTTTTCCGCATTGCGTCCCTCATTTAAAAAGTCCAGCTCAATGGGTAGATTCTAAAATAAACCAGCGTTTTAATAACAAATTGACTTTAGTATTGTATTGGGCTACCTTCTTGGACTCCTCCACCAGCCATTGTATTTTAAAGTCTGGAAATATTTTAGCCAGCAGCTTAACAGCCAGCTCCATGGTCTTCATATCCACCAGACTGTTGCCCTTCACATACGGATGCTGCACCTTAACTGCCACCACTTCACCCGTTTTCAGTCGCGCTTTGTGCACTTGCGCCAGCGAGGCAGTGCCCAGCGGCTCACGCTCAAAGCTATCAAATAAATCCTCTGGATTGCGTTTCAAATCCTGCCTTATTACTTTATACAAATCTTCGATGGGGTTTTGTGGCGCATCCGAATGCAGCACCTTCATTGTCTGCACAAACTCCTTGGGCAGCAAATACTCCAAAGCGCCTATGTGCTGGCCCACTTTGATGTAAACACCTTTGTTTGTGCATATCAACTGCAGCAGCTTTTCAGCAGCAATTTTGTGCACGCGACTCTTCTCCGCCTTGTACTCCGGCGTGCTCTTGTCCCATTCCTTGTAGTACAGCTCACGCTTGTAGGTTAACGCCACATCCACCACAGCGCAAGCGGAGCGCGAGAGCCGCACTATGCCCAGCGAGTTTATATCGTAGTCATTGGTGCGCAAACTTAGCCCAGTGCTGACCAGACCCGCACCCAAGACGCTGTAGCCAAGCACGCGTCTCAACATGGCTAACTTGACTGCAAAATAGAAACTGTTTTAATTACTTGTAACTTTAGCACGTCGTAAGCGTTGAAGCGTAAAGTCAACAGGTTGTCAATGTCAATTAGTAGCGGGCGCACAGGGGTTAAGCATATGACGCATTTAACCCTTAACTTTCACTTTGCCAAATTTGACAATTTGAACTTCCGAACTTTGCTATTTCAGCAGCTAATGATTAATGTTGTAAAGCAATCAGTTTGGACATCTTCAAACCTGTTGCTGCAGCTTGCACTAAGCTAATATTTACATAGTTAGTGGGCCACTTTCACCTTTGATTTTTAGGGCGCCGCGCTACACAACGTCAGCAATTGTTTATTACATAAAACGCAAACACATGTTACATTTCATGCTTGCGACACTTTTACTTTTACTTCTTACTTACATATTTATTTGTGCGTTGTTTAGTGCAGCACATGTGTGTGTTTTGTTTAGTTGCTGCTACTTGTACTTGCTTTAGCTTCAAATAAAACAAATTGAATATTACAACAGCAACAGCTGTTTGATAAGAGCTGCCCGCCAACTGCTGTTAAGCTTAACAGTGCTGTTAAGCACATGTACACAGCGCTGCCAACTTGCTTTAATTTGCAGTCGTTAAATTTGAATTTTATAAGAATTATTAATTTGGTATTTTTTAATTGCCAGCACGCCGTCAAATGGAACTTAGCGTCACCAGCAATGCTACACACATGGACAACAGCTCCGTTGCTAACACTGAAGCTAACAATGACATGAGCATATTGCCCAAGGGCATGGATCTGCCGCCCAGCTATGATGAGCTCTCGTTGAAGCCAGTGGGCGCCTCAACGCTTACCATTACCACCAATCTGTCAGCCAGCAATCCAGCGCTGAACGAGCCGCCACCAGAGTATGAGCTAACCACCAGCACCACGACTACCACTACAGTGGTCATCAATAACAACAGCAATCAATAAAAAAAAGTTAATCCAAAATTGTTTGCCATAAACGTTACACATTAAATTATTAACTTATAAAACTATAAAAATAATTACACTTCTCAAGACTTAACTAAATTAACGAAAATCAAAAGAAAAAAACTTAAATTCAATTTTAACTTAACAGCGCAATATTTCAGCTAACTGTGGGCCAAATCTGCCATACGGATCCTTTGGCAGGATAAATATATTATCACACCACGAATAGCCAATGACCCGATTTTCTACAATTTTCTTAAATGCGGGATTCTCGTGTATTAGATCACGATAATTATCATTGGAAACGACAGCAGCATTGCGCTCATACGCCAGCTGCAATATGAAACTGAAAAAATATACAAAACGAGAATAAAAATATTATTTAAACAATTAGCCAAAATACACACCGATCATCATAGCTAATGCTTTGTTGAGTGGGCAGATTTTTGCACGGCGTAAAAACAATTTTGCCATCCTTATAAAGTTGATCCAAAAGCGCTGGATTTGTGGACTTGTGAGGATTCTTGCGAAATTGGGGTATAACTGCTTTAACACTATGACCCAGAGTTTCAAAGTATTCCAAGGAATACTTAATGCCTTCCGCTGAGAAGACTTTGGAGCAACCATGACTGTAATTAAAAAATTGCAAATTTTAGAAAAGTATTTTAAAAAGATGTTGGGGGTATACCTTACCCAAATGCAACATTACTGCCATCAATAATAATGAAACGTTTGTGGTTAGTAGGAATACTATCATCTTCGCCTGGATTATACGTATTGGAATTATAATCTAGTAACTTCTTTCGCTCCGTGCTTGTAAACAAACTCTCTGACATACGTAGACGTTTTGGCGTTGCAGCTTTTACAACTTTTACAGCTGCCTGTGCTGCGGTTTTTACAATTTTTACAGCTGCCTGTGGTTTGCTTGTGGTCGGCACAATCACCTGCTTTGGTGATTCGGATTTTGAAAAGGGTATAAAATCGTTGGTTTGCTTATGATCTTCAACTATTATAACGCTATCATCCAGATTAGTTGGTGGGGTTGCTTTGGCTGCTTCTGCTGCTCTTATTGCTGCTGTTTCCGGTTCATATACAAAGCCTCGCTTTCTAGGCGTCAATGGTTCAAGGCTATCATCCAGTACAATGCAATTATTCTTTACCGCATAGTTGACTTTACATTTGTTAGTTGTTGACCAAGCCAGCAGCGCTTCTCGTTTGGTATCCACGACAAAGTTACTGCCATTGGCTGATGGTGATGATGTTGACTCATCACTGCTGGAATCATCCACAAGCTCTACTCTTGGCACTAAATTCTTATGCACTTTTGTTATGTAGCAATCATCATCATCATCGCTGCTTCCAATCTCTTCTATAATTTCACCTTCTTCAATGGTGTCATTGCGCAGCTTTGGCCAATCCGTTGCCTGGAGTTGGAAATATATTATTTAGTTAAAACAGTAAATTAATTAAACACACAAACTTACCTTTGTATTTCTATAAAACTTTGGCTTGGGTAATGCACTCTGTACTAGTTCAGCTGCTTGCTTAACATTTGCTTGGAAATTAAGCTTGCGCTTAAAATTATGATTGGCAGCGGAGTTCAAAGCACGACGCTTTAAAGAATTTGCCAGCTTTTGTGTATAAGTGCGATCCTTCTTGTGTTGTTTGGCAGCCAAACGCTTAAGAGGTTTCTACAATATACAAAAATATGAGCTTTATATTGTGAGATTTTGAAACACAACTCTTACCTTCACCGATTTGTCCTTAATCTTTTGAAAGCGCTGCGGCGCCATCTTGCTGCTGCTGCTGCTCCCTGCTGTATTGCCGAGTATCTAATAATAAATTAAATAGTACTTTATAATATTTACATTTTATATGAAAAGTAAATAACTTGCTACTTTTCCATACTTACTGTATTTTCAAGTTTCTTTGTGATTATTTTAATTAAAACTACAGTTTGCAGCTTTGTATATACATTCACTTTATTATAGTTATACGCAGTGTTAACAGTTTAGCTTTTTGATTAATTTCTTTTTTTACAACATAAATTCAACATTTAGAACGCTACATAAAATTGAAAGAGTTTGCGACTAGCTAAAAGAATTTGTAGTTTGATTAAAGTTTGCAGCAAAACACAACCGTAAAACAAGTTGAGAGCCTGATTAACTAAAGCTTTAAGCAGCTTTCTTCGCAAATTCAAAGTAAAGCAAAGCCTTGCGTTTACCATAAATTAAGCAGCTTGACAAATTAACTAATTTAAACATTTAAAAGCTTGTAACTAAAGCTTTTGCAAAAACTCTCACTGCTTTAGCTCTTGAATCTCCTGACGTATGTTGGCACGCGCCAGCTCCTCATACTTGTCGTGGTAATCGGCTGTGGCATATATGCTAGGTATTAGCAGCAAGGTCTCCAGCACCTTGACGCGCATTGATTTATAGCATTCATCATCCAAATTGGCATACTCGTGACGCAGCAGCTGCGTATAATGTTTATACTCATCAGGCGGTGCGCTAGGATTGGGAATGGATTAAGTAATTGCAGCAGTAGCAAGTACAAGCACTTACGCCAACACCACTAGATCCACATCCTGCAGCAAATTGGCTTCATCATCATGTGACCAGGTGACCTCATTCTCTGGTGTTTTGCGTCCCAGTAGATTGCAAATCAAAGACTTGGCGTCCTCCTAACACAGAGACACGGGGGCAACAGCTTGAAAAGATTTATTTTCCAAAAGGCAGCACTACTCACATCCTCTATCATGGCATCGCGACAGAATTCCTCAAAGACTTCACAGTTCTGTTGCACGCAACTGCGATTCCCATCGAAAAAGTAATATTGAAAGAAGGCAGCCAGCACTATGCTGGGCGCACAGTCTTTTAAATGGCAGAGCTTGCGCTGCATCATCTCCTGCCAGTTGTGGTAGGCACGAGTGGGGCTGTCCGCGTTTAAATGCTGCCAGATACGCTCATACCAGGCGTTAGTCACATCCTCGGGCACATCGTAATGTGCGCAAACCTTGCGCCAGATTTGCTCCATTGTATTTATGCAATGTATATTTTATATGTGGTGTGTGGTGGGCAGTTAACTATATTTTTGGCCACTGATTTTAGCACTTGCACTAATAAGTGTGTGTTTTAAATGCCTTACGGTAATGTAATTGTGGAAAAGTATATTTCTTTTCACAATCTGCTGTTCTGCGCATGGCAGTACCGTTATGCCAAGGCATCCCTTAAAATACCCACGCATAAACAATATAAAAAAAAAACCGCGGCATATTCAACTAATATTAATGTTACGACTGCTCCTAGTCGTAGCACAATTTTTAAATTATGCTTTTATGCATTATTATTTAAAACTTACAATGAGCGTTGTTGCTGCCGTCACTCCGTTTGTTTTGCACGTGCTGGTGCTGGTGCTTGCGCTTCCAAATAAAACTCTGCCGCGTTTGTGTGATGACTTTAACTTATCTTTCTTGAATTGTTTCTTTTGCAAATGTTGTTTTTTCTTAACGGAACGTTTTTTCCCTTTGGCCATGGTGTTTGTGTTAGATTTTGTTCAAAACAACCCACGCAAAATGCAGCGCAACAGCTGACAACAAAACCGATATGAGTCTTAGTGTTATCGAACTGTTATCGGACGAACGTTGAATTGCATGCGCTGTCAACCCTGTGCTGGAAATGTCAAAAGTACTTGTGAAAGTAACCATTTCTAAATATTAATTTTACATCATTAGTTTGTTTACCTTAAAATTAAAACGGTGTTTGGAATACCGTTTTCCACGTGCAGAATCTATTAACGCTATAGATCCGTAAGTGCACGTACTATTTAGCAACCTGCACTTAATTGAACAATTTTTATCGTAAGTCCCACTCTCATTTGTTGCCCTTTGTTCCATGTTTCAGCGTTTTACACGTTTGACCCGTAGTTAATTATGGACGTGGAAAAATCAAGCAGCAGTTCATTTGAGGATCTAACCAATGCCGAGGACACCCAGGATGCACGCGACTCAGAGGCCGTCAAATCTCATGCAGCACCAGCTAATGTAAAAGTTGAAGATGATGTTGAAGGAGCAGAAGAGGATGGGGAGCCAGCGCTGGAAGATGAGAATGAATGTGACATCTTGGGTAACAAGCAGTTGATAAAGCGCATTATTAAAAAATCTCCAGCAAATGCAAAGCGTCCAAGTCGTGGTGATTTGGTTAAGGTTAGATTTACGGCTAAGCTAGATGATGGCACTGTTGTAGAACAGGAAGACAATTTTGAATGCCATGTTGGTGATTTGGAGATAGTGCAGGGGCTGGACATGGTGCTTCCCATGATGCATGTGGGCGAAGTGTCGGAAATAAGCGTTGATGCACGTTTCGGTTACGGCGCTATTGGACTGAAAAAAGATAATTCCACGGATGTACTAATACCACCAGAGGCTCATGTACGTAAACAAAAGCTATTAACAAACTGCTTGTTTCAATGTTTTATACCAACAGCTTAGCTACGAAATAGAACTATTAGAGGTGAAGTATGAAGATTTTGCGGATCTAAAGTCGTTTGAAGTGCTGCGCAAATACGGGTACGCCGCATAAGCTTGCATATTTTTAAAGCTATTAACTATATTCTATTGTAGGGCTAGGAAAAAGGAGCGCGCTAACTATTTCTACAAGCGCTTGGAATATAACAATGCCATCAATTTGTACAGACGTGCGCTAGACTTTTTGGATCATCGTGATGGCGATCCAGATGCTGAGTTTGATAAAGAAGATCTGGAACTTTCGAACAGCGATTTACAAACACTATTGGAAGACCGCTTAATTGTTTACAACAATCTAGCCATGGCTCAGATTAAAATAGGTGCCTTCGATGCCGCGCTCTCCTCCGTTGAGCATGTGCTGCGTTGCCAGCCCAATAATCCAAAGGCTTTGTATCGCAAGGGCAGAGTAAGTGCTATAAATGCTATAACTAAGCAATAGTTTATATATCATGTAACTCTAGGTACTTGAGGGCAAAGCAGACACACAAGGCGCTATAAAACTTTTGCAAAAGGTTGCCACACTGGAACCAGATAATCGCGCTGTCCAGTCGGATTTGGCTAGACTTTTTATCAAGGCGCGCCGGGAGGAGCACAATGAAAAGGAAATGTATCAGAAAATGCTTGGACAAGCCAAGAAAATGGAACAGAAGACTACTGTTCGCCAAAAGGCGCCACTGGTAGACAACACCAAGGTAGTTGGTTCACTTCGTTAAGAATAATTGAACTAGAACTCTAAAATCTATTGTATCTATTTTCAGCTTAAATTGCTTGGATTCCTTATGGGTTCCATACTGATTGGTGTTGCTGGTGTTGCTCTATATCGTTACAAATACTGAGTATGAGAATCAAAAATGCAGTGTTTAGTATGCTAGCGTACTTTGAGCTATTTAAATGCATTTTTGTCCTTAACGATATAAACATATTAATCTATATGTGTGGCAAAATTATAAACGTTGGAAACTACTCACTTAGTTGCTTATTTGTAATAATTGCTCTTGTTGTACTCTACACACAGCTAATGGTAATTTTAAGACGAATGGTATGGTTTTTGGATACATGTAACGTTAAATCATTATTGTAAACTTATTTGCAAAATATACATAACTACAAAAGCCTTTTAAACAATTTTAAAAAATTAAAATTTTATTGGCAACTGTTGAGCTCTGTTTGTTTAATCGATAGTCAAGTGCTAGTTAGTGGTAAATTTAAATTACAAATTAAAGAAATACACTACAAATGGTCATATTAAAGAAATGGTATGGTTTTTAATTAGTGTGTTTAATTTAATTTTTTATTTAGTAATACAATTCAACTGTTGCGCACTGTTCGATTAATCGATAGTCAAGCGATATTTGTCCAAATTTAGCACATTTTTGCTGCTGAATCATTTTCAGTGCACTTCAACAAACAAGAAAACATTGTAAATTAGCTGCTGGTCTTAACTACAACATTTAAATAAATCGCTGGTCATGCAGAGGAATCTACTGCTATTAGCCACCCTCCTGGTGGTTGCTTGGGCTCATCCCGAGCCTAAACTGCTGCGTGTGCCGTTAAATAAATTCACAACAGCACGCCGGCATTTCGCTGATGTTGGTACCGAGCTGCAGCAGTTGCGCATTAAGTACGGCGGGGGTGATGCACCCGAACCATTATCCAATTATCTCGATGCGCAGTACTATGGCCCCATATCGATCGGGTCACCTGCTCAAAATTTTAAGGTAGTATTCGATACAGGCTCCTCCAATCTATGGGTGCCCAGCAAGAAGTGTCACCTGACCAACATTGCTTGCCTGATGCATAACAAATATGATGCCACCAAGTCCTCGACCTACAACAAGAACGGCACCGAGTTTGCTATTCACTACGGCTCGGGCAGTTTGTCGGGCTATCTGTCCACAGATACCGTTAACATTGCTGGATTGGATATTAAGCAGCAAACCTTTGCTGAGGCATTAAGTGAACCTGGTTTGGTCTTTGTGGCTGCGAAATTCGATGGCATCCTCGGTTTGGGCTACAGCTCTATATCTGTAGATGGTGTTAAGCCACCATTTTATGCTATGTATGAGCAGGGATTGATCTCCGCGCCTGTGTTCTCCTTCTATCTGAATCGCAATCCTGCGGCACCAGAGGGCGGCGAGATTATCTTTGGTGGCTCCGATCCTAATCATTACACTGGCGACTTCACCTATTTGCCCGTAACACGCAAGGCCTACTGGCAGGTTAAGATGGACTCTGCGCAGCTGAACGACTTGGAGCTCTGCAAGGGTGGCTGCCAGGTTATTGCTGATACAGGCACCTCGCTAATTGCGGCACCTGCTGCAGAGGCCACATCCATTAATCAGGCTATTGGCGGCACACCCATTGTCGGTGGTCAGGTAAGTCTCATAGATAAACTTGCACTTTCTAAGCTAATAATCTTATATTTTTATAGTACATTGTTTCCTGTGACTTGATACCCAAATTGCCAGTCATCAAGTTTGTGCTGGGCGGCAAAACCTTTGAGCTTGAGGGCAAGGACTATATCTTACGTGTGGCGCAAATGGGCAAGACCATCTGCCTGTCTGGCTTCATGGGCATGGACATTCCACCACCCAATGGTCCGCTCTGGATTCTGGGCGATGTCTTCATTGGCAAATACTATACTGAGTTTGACATGGGCAATGATCGCGTGGGCTTTGCCGATGCCAAGTAAAGTCGCAGCTTTGAACAAAATTAATAATACTATATACCTATATGTATACTAAATTCCAAATTAAAAAGACTAAACAATTGAAAAATTGTATATGTTAACCATTTGTTTATTTGTCTTTGTTCCATTTGTTATTGCTGTTAGTCATGAGTTCAGTTTTCTGCTTATCAGGCAGCCAATTATTGCTGTTTCTGCTTTTGCCTAGAGCGGGAGAGCGACCTGCAAAGTGCTTGGATCAGTAAACTGATATGAATATAAATATGTGTATATATAAACTTGTTAAAAAATATACTCGATGCAAACGTTTCATGGAAACGCGCTTTGTTGACAAATATTGTTGTATACTATGTGAAAATTACACCAGACAACAAAGAATTCCTTTTTTATTTCACTTTCTGCGCTAGCTAAGCAAAGCTGAATTTGTATTTAAAAGCAACTGTGTTAATAAATTTGTGTTCCTATTAAAAGCATTATCTTTAAACTATGCTTCCCTTTTATGATTTATTAATCCGATAACTTAATCAGTACACAAATGATGTTGTTTCTTCCGTATAGAATTATCACCTGTTTTTAGTTGAATAAACAAATTGTATTATTTTTTATTATTACTAATTTATTATATTTTTTTATTTTTGTAATTAGCTAATCTTCACATCAAACTATATTTGCAAAAGGGTCTCCTAGGTCAGGTCATCAGACTTCTCTGCCATCAAGTTAGCAACAGAGCGAGCTTAAAGCTTGATAAACTCAAGAACTTTCATGACGTTTATCAAGAGCGGATATTTTGCACTTTGTACCGCTGTCCAGCATTGAATCACGCCAAGTCGAGTGGTCATTGTTGATAATTGATATAAGGCACACGATGTGTTTAATTATATATATAAGACAACCATTTAATACTAGGCAAAAACGCTAATAGAATAGATACAAGGCTAGTAGTGCTATATATAAAGATATAATTTATGCATGATTCATGAATCCATGATTCGACGATTCATTTACGCTTAACATCCGCTAAATCTGCCGCAGCGCTGGTCGTGCTAGACTCGTGTGTTGCCTCTGGCTTCACTTCCACTGACGCTGCTGTTGGTAAATTCGGCTCCTCATCCGATTCATTGAGCAGCTGCGGCGGCATCGGCGGCATTGGCTTAGATTGCAATAACTGCGGCTCATTGATTTTGTATATATCACAGGTCTCGTTGACATAGCGATTAAAGACATCTGGCTTGTCGGCATAGACATGATGACCGGCGCCTGTGACAATTTTGATGTCAACCATATTGGTGCCGCGCTGTGCTTTGATTTTCTCGCCTGAGCTGGAGTCAATCCAGCTGCGTGAACCATATATAAAGGTAATGGGTATATCGCTGCGCACGTCCTTGATGCGATGTATCATGGGATGCTTGGCCCAGCCAAAGGATTGCATCATGCTATGGAATGCTGACTCGCCGCTGGGACTCTGAGCATTGCATTGATGTATGTACTGTGGCAGCAGATTGATATCCTCCTCAATGGTCTGTTGAAATTTGCGCATTATATCCGGACGCGTCTTTTGCACCACCCACTGACCGAACGGACCAGCGGCACGTAGTGCCCAGAGTGGATTTAATGGCGTCAGCACGCGTGCTACAGCGCGCACCCATAACGGTATTTGTTTGGTGTTTGTTGAGTCGGCAGGTTTCTCGGGAAAGCCCCAAGGATCGGCTAGTATAAGATGCCGCACACGTTCGGGATAGCTGAGAGCATAGCTGGATGCAATGAAGCCGCCCATGGAGTGACCCAGTAATATCATATTATTGATGTTCATCTCACGACGCCATTCCTCGACAGACTTGACAAACTGTTTCTCACAGACTAATGCATCCTTGCCGAATAGCGGTCTGGAACTGCGTCCAAAGCCCAGCACATCCATGGCATACACTGGACGATCCTTGGCAAAGGCATCCAGATTCATAACCCATAGAGCTACGCCAGCACCTAAACCATGCAGCAACACTAGCGGCACTTCCTTGGAATCAGTATTCATGCTTAGCGTCCATATTTTGTCTGCTTCGCCCACAGCGGGACCAACGTCCACGAAAAAGCCACGATAGGGCAGCTTTAAATAGGAGAGTATCTTTTTCTCAACGGCGCGCAACATCGTAGGTGAGGTGGAGGTCCAATTACATAACCATTGCCAGAGCCAGAAACCGTTATTCTTGGGTACCTGGCGATCAAAAGTTAACAGCATTAATTTGACAGTCAGTCAAGGCCAAACATAAAGCATTAAAAGTACAAAGAGCGCGCTTTAAGAGAGAGCGCACTAAGCGCAGCTTTGAACTCTCTCTCTCTTAATGCTTAGCTAAGGACACACACATTGCTAATGTAACGTTCTCGATTATATGTTGTTTACGCTCCAAGAAAGGCGGAAGTAATGTTGCTATTGACTAATAGCTTAACTGCGCAGTAAACTATAATTTCATTTTGCTTTTGTATGCCAAGAGTTGTCTTTAATTGTACACTTTCGATTTGTTTTTTTTTTTTTATGACTATAAACTCCCAGGCAGCCGTACGCTTACCTCTACGTCCATTCTATTCGCTTGAAGCACAGCATTAGCAGCGCCGTCGGCGTTGTTTGGCAATGACAGCGTGCCGCTCATTTAGTTGCTCTTCGTATTTATAATTGTTTATATATGCACAACAAATTTACTTATTGAATGTTTGCCAAAAGAGCGTAATGTTTTCTGTTTGTTTTTGTTTGCGAGCGCTACATAACCCTTTACACACGGTCTAATTGCCGAGCTATGATGACTCTGTAATTTTTATTCCGCTTTAAGAACTAAATGCTCCAGTGCTTGTGTGTTATCTTTTCTAATGGTGAAATAGTTTGTTGTTGTGCATTTATTTATATTGTTCTCACCAAAAAAAAACAGAGCGCAACAGCTGTTCGTGCTCAAAGCCTGCGCAACTCTGGCGTAGCCTTATGCAGCCCTCGCAGCTATCGTTATCGATACTTTTACAGCAGGTATATATTTAAACTAGCACGCGAAATGGATGGCATTAATAAATATAATGAATTTGTGGCGTTGCACAAATCGCAGCTGGAGTCGTCAGCAGTGCCGCTGCACTTGTGGCCCGCGCTATATCGCAAGCTGACCACGGATCATTTTGATGCTGGTGAAGTCCTGCAACTGCTGCTGATTGACTATGAGGATGAGGAAGGGTCATCGTCGGTAAATGAGGTTAACGATGATGATGCCAAGCCGGTGTTTGCGCTGGAGGTAGCACACGAGCAGGGCATTAAGGCAAACGATCCCCAGGCAATTTATCTAATAGACCATGCCTGGACTTTTCGTCTACCCAGCGCTAGGCAACAATTGGAGCAATATCCGCAGCTGACGGATCGCATGTGCGCCATTACCGGTGTGGATCTGGAACATGAGCAGCGCATTGACAAGGTATTGCGACGCTTGTGGAAATACTGTCATGCTTATTCCATTGCTAGCGCGGACTTGAGCGATGAAGAGCGTCAACCTATTTGGTATGTAATGGATGAAGTTGGCTCCGCTGTAAATCACTCGGATGAGCCCAACTTCAGAGTGGTGCCGCTGCTTTATTTGAATACGCAGACTACGTACAGCTTGCTGTTTCCCATAAAGGACTGTGAGCAGGGTGAACAAGTGTGCAGAGATTTCGTAGAATATGTGGACAAAGATGCGCCGCAACGAACAGCGCTGCTGCTGCCTTGGCGTGAGGCAGATCTAAGCTCTGAGAGTTTTCTGCAGGTTGAGCCTGCAGCTGACTATTTCACTAGCGGCCACATACCCGAAACGCATCCCGAACAAGAAGTTTGCCAAAGCCTGGCACAGCGCTGTGATCCGTTAAAGGTTTATGCGGAATACGAAGTGCTGCGTGCGCATTTAACAGCACCAGAGTTTGTGCTTGTGGACGATGCTGCAGAGGCGGATATACTTTGGCTAACAACGCATTATAAAAAGTACGCTGAGCTATCGGAGACGCCGCATAAGTTCATTAACCAGTTTCCCTTTGAGTATGTTATAACCATTAAAGATCTGCTGAGCATTGTGGGTAGACGCGCCGCCTTGGAGCATCATGATGCGAATACTTTGGAAACTCAGCCCGCCTGGCTGCCCACTACTTATAATCTAAGTACAGAGCTGCGCGAGTTTGTGGCCTACTATCAGCAACGTGCGGCACGCCAGCTGGATAACCATTGGATCATCAAGCCTTGGAATCTAGCCAGAGGCTTGGATACGCATATAACCAACAATCTGAAGCAAATAGTGCGTCTGCCTGCCACAGGACCAAAAATAGCGCAGAAATATATTGAACGTCCTGTGCTGTTTCAGCGTGAGGCGCTGCAGGCACAGGTCAAGTTTGATATACGCTATGTTATACTGCTAAAGCGTGTAAAGCCATTGGAAGCCTATGTGCATCGAAAGTTCTTTTTGCGCTTTGCCAACCGCGCCTTTAGCATGGATAACTTTGACGACTATGAGAAACACTACACTGTAATGAACTATCAAGCGCCGGAGCAACTGCATCATCTTAAATGCGATGATTTCTTGGAGCAATGGCAGCAGCAGTATCCAAAGCAGCAGTGGGATGCGCTTGAGCAAGAAATCTGCGCCATGTTGCATCAATTGTTGAAGTGTGCCTGCCAAGCGCCGCCACCTTGTGGCATGGCGCCTTGTGGACAGTCACGCGCGCTTTATGCAGCGGATATAATGCTTGCCTGGGATGGGCCACGCATGCAGCCAAAGCTGTTGGAGATTAACTGGACACCAGATTGCAAGCGTGCGTGCGATTATTATCCAGAGTTCTATAACGATATATTCAAGCTGTTGTTCCTGGACGAACCAAACAACGAAAGCTTTAGATTGCTAACAGCTGAAGGCCTTTAATTTATTATTTGATTTGTTTTCTTTAAATATTAATTGTTTTTTATTTTTAACTTAACATTTACAAAGTGTATTTTGTTTTTTCATTAACAGCTAGCCATATATATATATATATGTAGTGTATACTTAATTTGTACAATATACATATATATCTTTATATACATATATGTATAATAGTTGGGAACTTAAAGTTTTATAAAACTTGCAAAATTATGTGTAGCAGAGTATAAGTTCTTAACTAAGAAGATAAACTAAACATATACATATACTATACATTATATAGCTGCTTGGTTAGTTCTGATGCATGTGTAAAAAGTGAGCTTAAAACACTATTACATGAAAATGTTTTACAATTCTTAATTGTAATGGCACGTGAAATGAAAATAAAACTGAATTGTTTATCCAAAAATGCAGGCAATCGAGGCTTATATAGTTATGTGTTTGTATGTGTATGATAAGGCTTCAAGTCATAGTTAAGGCACAACAAATAGCTTGAAGGCAATGAAAACTTATACAACTAAGTGAAATGAAAATGGCTTAAACTAACTTAAATTGTTGGCTTAAACTAAACGCAGACTTCATCAAAATCTAAACGTATTTTCTCATCAGCGGAAGCTAATTTATGTATAGTCTTTTTAATGCGCAATGCGGGCAGACGCACATTGGGATTCTGATGCCAGCACTCCTTCATGAGCTTGGACATGCCAGCCAAGAGCTGTAAGTAAACGCATTAGTAAACTATATGGACATTAGACAGGCAATTGTGGCACTAACAGTATCTGAGCTCCAGCGATTAGGTATAGATGGTCTATAGTTGTCTATGCAGACAACTTTGCGCATATCCTCAAAGCTGGGATCCATAGGCACTACATCGTAGAAGGGCACTTTATATTCCTCTGCAATGCCACAGCTTATGGTGCGGCGACAGACCTCCCACAGCACCAGGCCAAAGGCATAAATGTCCGTGCGACGCAGAGCCTCAAAGCATTGCATATCAATGCTGTGATAAAAACCAAACGATTAGATTAAATGTTTCAAGGCACAGCTAGATAATAAACGCACCTTTCGTCTAACACTTCAGGTGCCATATAACGCTTGGTGCCGACTTTGGGATTGTTGCCTAGATCCAGACGTCCAGTGACATGCGAGTGTGTTACAGCCAAGCCAAAATCAGCAATGACACAAGTGCCATTTGAGGTGACCAATATATTCTTGGACTTTAGGTCACGATGCGCCATAGCAGGCTTGCCTTCAGTGCCAAAGATTTCCGTATGCAAATGCACCAAGCCGTTGGCAATGGACAAACAAATCCAAATCATATCATTGTGGCTTAAGGCATTACGATTCAAGTGATCAAACAGCGAGCCCAGCGGGTAATAGTGTGTCATTAGCCAGAGCTGTGTGCAGGAATTGCGTGATGTCATATCGGAGCCAATGAAGCCCAAAATGTTCTCATGGCGCAGCAGTACAGTGCTTTAAAGTAAAAGGCCAAGTTAAAGCGTGTGCTGAGATTTTTACTTTTCTAAGCTTACCTGTAAATTTCCGTTTCACGCTTCCAGGACTCTTCATCGCGACTGAAAAAGATTTTGACAGCTATGCTTTCGCCATGCCAGTGTCCACGCCAGACCTCACCGTATTTGCCTCGCCCTATGCACTCTATCAACGTTACCTGTTTGGCCAGCGTGCGCTGCACCAACAAAGGCAATCCAGAGCCCGAACCAGAGGTTACCGAATGCTGCAAATATTCACGTAAAGTGCTATCGCCTGCGCTTGTGGCACGCAGCAGTTCATCATTGACCAAATATGATTCATGATCCTGCTTGGTGCGTGTGGCTGCCAAGCGCTTGCGATGATTACGACGTATTAAGTAAATAGCCACGGCGCCCATAAGCGCTATGACTATGAACGGACCCATTATAGCCAGTGCCATTTTGCTCAAGTTGCTGCTGTCAGCAGTCAATACTGTGCTCACATCGCTGCTCACAAATGGCGGCAGCTCTGGAAATTCGCCATCGTTGCAAAAATCTGTGGCACAGCAAGTTACTTTAAACAATTTATCTGTATTCCGTTTGGATGTGCCAGTATTTAGCTTGCCCAGCGTATTCTGATGACAAATCATCTGCACATGTTCCGGCGTCGTGCTGCAGCCGCGTGACACATGCTCTTGACCAACAGCATCACGTGTGCGTGACTTCCAGCACTGTAATTGAAAAGGTTTAAATATTGATTTAGATTTAAATCGCTAAAGAACTTACCTGTATGGCATTCTGACAGGTGTGCGCATGTTGATTGGGATCATGACAAGGCGGCTCGCAGGCATAACATTTCAATCTGTATTAAGAAATAATATATTATAACGCTTGCCATAGTAATATTAACTGAAAGTGCAATAGTTTTGGATGTATTTGATGTGTTTGTGTGTTACCTGCGCTTCATTCGTCGTTTACTCTTAATATGTCTCCTAAAGCAGCATGTGTAATGATTGGGGATGTGGGTTAGGTGGGGTATGGTAAATTTATATTTATAAGCTAAAACCCATCACCGCTCTTTGCTTCGAGCTTTTACTGTAGTTTTGCTTGCAGCACTCACGGGCTCATCTCTAATATTTTAATTACTCACTTGGGATGTGTTAGCACAGAATTCTGCGGCACGGCTGGAAATTCCTTGGCATTAACATGTGTCAACATTTCCGAGTCCATTTCCTGTTGTTCATCAATTAGTAGTCCGCTAGGATCAGCTGCAAGAATCATAACTAGAAATTTTCAATCACACACAAACAAAACAATCGGTATACACACACACACAAATGCACACGCACAGCTGCAGTTGTGTGTGTGTTGATAATTAAATGCACTTTTAGGCTTCGCTTGAGCACATAATCACGCCAATTATGTTTATATAATGTTTATTTTTGCAACTGCGCTTGGTTTTCATTACTTTGAAAATGCTGCGCAGCAGTTTTGTCACATATTTGGCTTAAATGGCGCCGCAATTCGTCAGAACTGTAGCATATGAAAACAAATTATGTGAATACACACACACTCATACACATGTAGCACAGAAACAAAATAGCAACGGCCAGCATTTGTGTATTCAAGCCACTTGTTTCTTATTTAAACACTCCACTATGTAGACCACAGCTAGCTTATCATTTGTTAGCTAAATTTAACACACCTTTTGCATTTTTACACAGAAAAATAGCCAACAGAAAAACCAAAAATAAATTAGACTCCATTGCCTGGCAAGTACCTATGTCAGGGTTGGCTCTGCGAGTATCGAGTACTTTGAGTTCCCGTAGTCGCTACATTGGCTCGATAGAAAACTATCGAAAATCTAGGTGTTGTATCGAATCGGCTTTCGGCGATTAAATACGATTGATCAGCTGCCCGTAAAGTTTCTAGAAATAGTGAATAAAACTTCAAAGACTTGATAATAACAATTAAACAACGCAAAATTAATATAAAATACGTGTTCATTGCAATTAATGCTATACATAACTTTTGAAGCGTTCACGCGTTTATACATTCAAGTAATTATATATTTTTTTTAGGTAAGTGTGCCTAGTACATGTGTGTGAGTGTGTGTGTAATTTAAATGTTTAAAATGCGCTTCTAAAGTGCTGATTGCAATTGTTATTATAGTGCATTATTGCATGAGGCTGACTGGTCAATGACTTTTTATAGCTTCTGCCAGTAGTACAATGGAATCAAGTTCTCTTTTCTAGTTTTTCTGGATAGCTGAAGTTAGACTGCAACTCGCTATTAATGTAGGCGTGTACTCTAGAGCTAGTAGTAGGGGACCGGTTCCAGTTTGTTTGCCATACTTAATGCAGAAAAAATCAATCAATTTTCCTCGCTTATTTATTTTCATTGCTGGGCATATCGATCAAACGTGCACAATACACGTGTGCGCGCTCCCCTTGGTCACGTAACTTGGAAAACCTAATTTTTCCCATTATTACGTTTCAAGTACGCACGCACGCATACATACAAAGGGCCAGAGCAGCAAACATGTGTTTGAGCTTCTGGCCGGGGTCCTTTTTCGGCTCCAGAGTTTACTTACAGAATTTTATGTATACAATATATAGTATACAGTTTGTTTTGATAATACAGCTCGTCTGGGCTGCGCAATACATACATAGCCGACGCACACGCAGATTACATACAGGCAAACAAACATACGCATACATAACATATAAACACATACATACATACATACAAACGAATAGCAAAGGCAAACAATTGAGGGCAAGTGGTTGGCTAGTTGTGTTGATTATCAAATGCTGCCCCTCTTACTCTCTTGTTCTTACTCTCGCCCTCTCGGTATATGGCCTCCTACATTTTTATTTGCCGGCATTTCATTCGTAAAAAGCTCGCTCGCGCGACAACGTAAACTACGCAGTAGATTTTTGTTATTTTCAATTTGCACAAACAGAAAAATCGTGTGTTCTTTTTGCTCCACACCCCCCGGCCGGTCTGTCTATATTACATAATTACCGCTGTAAAGCTGCCAAAAAAAATAAATACAATTAAATATATACTGCATTTTGCAGCCGGCAAATTTTATGCTGAGAGCGAGCAAGAGGGGTGAGAGCGCAAACTAGCGGTGTATGTTGTTTTTGTATTTTTATTTTGATAAGGCGGCTGCTAACCTACGACAATGCTATGCAAAGATTTATTAATACATAAAAACAGCAAGGCCTTGAAATACGAGATATGAAAATTATTTAAATACATGAAAATTTTAATCTACGCACAAACACAAACATCTAAATTTACGTCAGAGTGAGATAGCAAGCTTATCGGACTCTAACGTAAAACAAATACTAAACTGCTATTGCATCAACTATATAAATTTACTCATACCAACGTTTTATCTCTCATTTCTAATTGCAGCAACAAACTAGAAATAACAAAAGCTCTTCTAACGGCTACGTGTTCCTCTATAAAAAAAAAATTAAAACAACAAAAAATAAGTGCAACAAGTGTTTTCATAACTAAAAATTTATTTAGTAAAGTGCAGTGCGTGATTAAAAGAAAGCCTTTAAAGCTAGTTACGTGAGTTTTTCCTTGAAGCTATGTCCGCTTCTACACGCAATAAACACTCAAAGCATAATAATAATAATAAAAATGAAAAGCTCGATATAAGCAAGGACGAATTTGAGCGCATTAGCGAGGCTCTGAAGAACGAAGAGTTTCGTAAATTGTTTTTCGATTATATCGACGAAATACAAGATCCTGAGAATCGCAAACTCTACGAAGAGGAAATCAAGCAGCTCGAGAAGGAACGTGGCGTTGAGGTAACCTTTATACATCCCAAGCCTGGTTTTGTCATCAAGTCGGCCATAGATGGTGAGGTCAAGTGCTTTATCAACATTGCCAGCTCGTCGGAGGTGGAGCGGCCGCATAATGAAATTGCCGTAAATCCGCAAACGGGCTCGCGCGGTCTTAGCTGGAGCATACCCATGGCGCAGACGGCAGCGCGCGATGATTTCGATGCAAAGAACAATCACTGCAAGGTCTACGATGTGGTGTTTCATCCGGATGCACTGCATCTGGGCACGCGCGACAAGCAGTTTAGGCAATGCTTGATCGACACGGCGCTGGATGCTGTGGAGCGCGAATATGGCGTGCACTTGGATCGCGCTAATCTCAAATTTCCCAAGCTGGACTACAAGGGCGTGTCGCGGCCCACAGTGATACGCAAGCTGGCCAAAGATCCTACAGCCGAGGAGCGCGAGCCGCATCCGCTGGAGCATATGTATCCCAAGAAACCAGAGCCTGGCGCTGGCAAACCCAAGGTGCTGCCCATGAAGACCAAGCTAACACCCAAGCCCACATTCACGGTGCCCAACTACAGCATCAAGCATAGCCATGATGTGGATCTTTCGGAATATACAGATGAGTTGGATGCCAAGCTGCAAGCAACTGTGCCACGTGCGCTTGTTGTGGAGATTGAGCTGCCGCTGCTTAACTCCACAGCCGACTGTCAACTGGATGTGACCGAACGTTCCGTTTATTTGCTGAGCGAGCGTCAAGGCGCCAAGTACCGCCTCAAGCTTGATCTGCCCTATACCGTGGACGACAAATCGGGCAATGCACGTTTTGATCTCGAGCGCCGACGTCTCTGCATTACGCTGCCCGTTGTGCGCTCCACGGCGCGTCAGCAGCGCGACATGCACGATACGCTACGTCTGCTTAGCCGCGAGGACAGCGGCGTGGAGCTGCACTCGAACAGCGAGTCGCCCGCCGAGGAGGAAGAGGAAGCCGAAGAGCAAGCCAAGCCCAAGCCCAAAGCTATTGTGGAGCTGCCCGAGCAGGGCGCATCCGATGATGAGGCTGCCGAGTCATGTAAGTATTTCATTGCTTAGTTATTACTTCATTTATTTATTTATTTTGCTTACAGCTAATCCCATCACTGCCATAGTTACACCCCGCACGTTCCTAAAAACGCATTTGCACTACAAGTTGCCACCGAAGTTTGATTGCAATGCGCTGGACGCGCTTTTGGCCTTTGTGCTGCATGTGCCCAATGTGCAGCCGGATTCCATGGAGACGCTGCAGCTGGAGCGCAGTGTCTATGTGCAGTTTGCCTCCATGGGCAGCGGCTACTATCCCATATACTATGCGTTCCATATGCAGTTGCCGGCGGAGCAGCAGCTGGCAGAGCTGCGCATTGAGCAAGTGGAGCTGGATGCGTCCGATGAGAATGTGGTCATGCGTTTAAGCATGAGCGCAAGCTGTGAGCTACTAACAAGCTATCTGGCTGGACTGGATGCTGAGCAATTAAAGTCGTATGCCATGTTTAAAGTGCATGAAGTGGAGCTGGAGCTGGAGCAGCAGGCGGAAACGCTGCATGTAAGCATGGAGCGTAATGAGCAGCAGCTGGCAGTTACCATAGAGCCAGAGTGCAAGCTAGAGGAGGAGGAAGAGCAGCAGCAGCAACAGCAGCAAGCTGAGCATGAGCAGCAGCAGCAACAGATCAAGGAGCAGCAGCAAAAGAAGCTAAACAAAAAGCAGCGCAAGCGCAATAAGAAGCAACGTTCGCTAAGCGAATCCGCTTGTGAGGAACTCAAGGAGCAGCGGGAGCAACAGCCGCCCGTTGTGTCAAGTCAACCTGTAGCCACTTTAAAGCTGCCGGCACGCAAGCAGCGCAGCTACTCGGAGTGTAATGAAAGCAGCGGCAGCGCAGCCAGCAGCGTACAACGCGGCATACTCAAGCGCTTTAGTCGCTACGGACCACGTCCCTCGATCTCGGACAGCTGCTCCTCCATCGATGAGTGCTGTTCGTATTCCTGCTCCATAGAGGGCAACGCATTCTCATCATCATTTGGCGGCATACCCGAGGAGGATGCTACGCTCTCGGAGAGCTGCAAGAAGACTGTTAGATTTAATGATCATATAATGAAGCAAGTGTTTAGGTCAGTGTCCAAATAAAACAGCGCCCAGCACGAATGTTTACTCACAATTTGTGCTGCTCTTTATTTGCAGACACGACTCGAGCATTTTGGGTCAACGCAAGAAGAACCAGAAGCGTCGCGATTGCAAATTGCGCGCTCAGCAGCGACGCCTAAGCGAAGGCGACTCTGCCGACTACGAGGAGACATTGCCACATGCACCAGCTGCCGAGCAGGTACAATTATAATCGATTTAAGCAAATATTGTTTGTAGTCTTGTCAACTTGTTAAGTGACATGTTTAAGTTAGACTTTGCTTAAGCCTAATGGCGTTTTAGCTTTTGTTATAAACCAATTTGCACCAGTTCTCAAGTTCAACACGCGTTCCACACTCAAGTGTGAATTATTTTAGCAGCCCCTGATGACATAATTGTGTAATTCAATTCAATTTAGTTGTCACGTTTAAATTTAGCAGCGATTATTTGGCAATTGTATTATCAATTGATGTGAATTAAACTATTTTTAGCAAGGCTTAAGCAGAAATTGAAGCACTTAAACAATTGTGTAATGTTTAGTTTGTTAGCGCTGCAGCTATAGTCACATTTATTTGATTTAATATTAATATTTTATTGCTTTATTTTTTACAGACCACTGCCAATGCCCAGTATTTCAAGCAAACCAAACAACAGCATCAGGATAACAAGGAGAACAAGAAGGATTCGTCGTTGCATGATAGCGGCCTGGACTTGACTGCTGGCGAGGATGCCAAGCGCAAGAAGAAGCGTCTACAGCAGCAGGCACAGCAGGAGTCCATGATGTTTGAAATGGATGATGATATCTAAAGCGTTTGTTTAAACAATAACAGCGTGTGTGTATTTTCGAGGCATATACTTCTTTTTTTTGTATTTTTATTATAATTATTTTGAACATTTATACAACAATCTTATCAATGTAAGCGGCGCTCAATTCAATTGCAAATTGTTAAACGTTCAGGGCAACAATGAAAATCAAAAAAAAAAACAACAAAAAAGTAATTTGTAACTACAAAATTTCAAGTGCATGCAACAACAACATGTTTAACTACATAAATAATTGTTATTTAATTTTTTTGGTTATGCAAACATAAAAAATTGTTAAATATATAAGTTGGAAAATCTCATTTCACATAACAATAGTTAACACAAAGCTATAAAGCTTTTTATATATAAAATATACATACATAATGTAGTATTATACATACACACTAATACACTCACACACACACATGCTATTTAGTGTATAAGCGTATTTTAACTTTTTGCTAGCAGTTAAATATACAGCAAACAGAAATTAATTAAAAATGTTCAGCTAACAATTTATTTATAAGCGGCGCCTGCTGCAGTTCGCGCCGCTTTACCTCCAGCACATAGAGCACCGGACAGTCCAAGCTGCCGCACTGAAGCTGCCCCAGACGACCACAGCACGCTTGACAAATCTGTTGGCTGAGGCGATAGCCGCGCTCCAGCTGCGCCAGCTTGCTATGCAAAGTGACCACACATTTGGCTGGCTGCTTGGCGCATTGCTGACATATGCCAGACTTGGTGTGAGCGCCGCAGTCGACAATGCAATTGGTGCTGGAGAAATACTGTGATATGGTGGACTTGGCGCTGCCACGATTGCCCAGCTCAGCGGCAGTGCTTAGAGCGGGCAGCATGAGCAGCTTGCGTGGCAGTTGACTGAACCTGCAAAAGGGAAATGCATGAGTGACATTGATAATAATAAAGCTGTGTAAGTTACCAATCGTGCACATTAGCGCCTATGAGCAGCAAACAACGATTGAGCGGCGGTATAATAGCTTTGGTTATATAGTAAATCGCATTGATTTTGTAGCCTTCATTGGCGAGCACATCGTGTGGACTGCGCACTAGACGTATAAGCTGCATGCCAGGTGGTCCATTGATGATAATAAAAGGCACACGCTCGCCACGTCGCGGTATATGACGCGGATCCTTGGCAAGCCATTTGCTAAAAGAGCAGCATAATTAATTCAAGTCAACAGAGATATGCTTACGCTACTTACCGCGTCATTTCCAGCGCTGGCACACAAGCAGTTGGCTTATAGCCATTCAAGCCTCTAAACTCCTTGGCAAATATGAGATCCTGCAAATTGGCACGTCCTGACAGCAGCTTGCTAAACTGTCTGCACACATATTGCTTAATCAAGCTCACATCCTGCGTTTCGAACAGCAGCCGCAGCACTTTCTCCAGCATTTTGGCCACAGCTGGACAACCGTCGCGTCGGACAGTTTCAATGCCCTTGGCTTCATACACAGGCTGCTGCTGCTCCGCTGTCTCATACATATAGCCCACATAACGCTTTTTGGTCTGCAGTATGCATGGCTGATAAACTTTCTCCAGCTTTAGCTTAACCGGATGTGGATTCATTTCAGTAACAGCTGCTGCAATTTGCTCGCCTATGCGAAATGCCTCAGCGCGTTGACGTCCTGGCACCTGCACAAACATAGAGTCGGTGTCGCCATAGACAACACGCACCTGCCACTGCTCATTGGACTCCACCAGCTTAATGGCGCGCTCCAGCGTTTCACGTCCCTTGGACACAACAGAGTCGCCCACTTCCACTGCCGGCATGCGTCCACTAAAGTTAGCTGCTGTATAACCATAAGTAACATTTGCCATTAGCTTCAAGCCCAGCTGACGTGAGTGCAGCACGCGCTGCAGCGCCGAATTGTGTTTATGCAACTTCATTGACTGCTTCACCATTTGCCGCGTGTCCAGTATTTCGCTCAACATGCGCGGCAAGATGCCTTCCCTCAACTCACGCTTTACAAAAACCACGCCACAGGGCGATATAGTAACCAAATCACGCTCCAGCAGCTGCTGCAACAATTCACGCGACACACGCAGCTGCGAGGCAGCAAACTCGAAGGTTGTGCTGCTGCCCAAATGCTCCACGCGTCCCAAGCAAGTAGAGAAGCAATAGTTGTAGGCTATAATCATGCTGGGATAAAGACTTTGAAAGTCCAGCACTATAACAGGATCTGCATAGAAGCGTGACTCGGGCTCCATTATGAGCGCCAGATACTCTGGAGCACGCATATGCGCGCGTTGTTGCACGCTGGGCGAGAGTGGCACCAGATTCTTGGGCTTGGCAATGCTGCAAATAGCAAAAAGTATAAGAGTAAAGGGAAAGCCAGCGGAATTGATAACTCACCGCAGCATCATGCTCTCCACACGAAACTGTGAGCCACGCGACAGCACCTCATAGAACTGTATGCCTATAAGCTTGGCCATTTCGCTAGTGCGTCCTAGCAAATCCAGCTGATCTAGCAAAGCCAAAGTGCCGCGCACACGCTCCAAATAATACTCGAGCACAATCCAGCGCGTGCTGGGCGAGGCAAACCATTCGCTTAGACTTCTGGCGCTATGCCAGGGACAACGCTTGTGCATTATATGATACATAACATTCTCAAAGCTATAAGAAGTGAGCGCAATCTCTGAGCGCATGAGCCGCCACACATCCAGCAATATGCGTCCACACAGCTTCATTTCCACATCCAGATCGGTAAACTGCTCGCGATCTTCATCTACAAAGTCACGCACTTTCTGCGTAGGCACGCGCGAAAGCAGCGGCGCTATATTGAAGCACAAATGCTTGGCGCGCTCTATAATGTAGCCCCAGCTGCTCATTTCAATTTCATAGCCAGCATAAATATCCGCATCCCAGCGCGCACAAAGCGCCAGCAAAGCTTCAAACGCCTGCGCTTCACTTTGCACTAGCTGCACTTCAATATCAGCATCCAAGCCATGTACACAGCCCTCGGGCAGCAAATCTGCAGCATTGTTAACTATTATATAGCCACAAGCTTTGCTGGGCAGCTTTGACGTCGCGCTGGCGGGCAAACTATGCTCAATGCCATAGAAAATGCAGCGTATTTCATCATGCAAAGGATCTGGCAGCAAGTCGCCGCGTGTGGGCACAAACAGCTCCAGCGTCATGGTGGTCAAATAGTTGCACTGCATGTAATCCAAATTAATAACAAATTCTTTTTGTTACAGCTGCAACTCACCTCTATGTCTGCTTTAGCCTGCTGCAGATTCTCCAGATTCACCTTGAAACCAAATGTATTATCCAGCGTTGCATTGGTAAGACCAAAGCTCAGCTCATGTCCAGCACTTATGCTCTCCAGCTGTCGCACAAACGAACTGCGCTCCAGTGCATCCAAAGCAGCGCTGCTGGCTACGCTCTGCTCACTGGACTGACTGCTGGCAGTTGTTGCTTCCTCTGCTGGCGCCTCAAATTGCAGCTTTGTTGCACGTTTGCTGCGCAGCTTGCTGCTCACAGGTGTCAGCTGCGTCGCTTGTGGCGTTGCTGGCGTCAAGGACAAGCTTACGCCGCTGCAATTCAGCTCCTCCTCATCGCCACTGCCTGCGCCATCAGCTTCGTTTAGCATCATTGTTATCTTTTGACGCTTTATCTTAATGGGACTCTCCTGCTCCGCTTGCTGTTCTCCCTGCGCCCGCTGCTTATGCAACTCGCGCGCCTTTAACCAAAGCTTAGCGTCCTGTCTGCTGGGTGGCTTGCCCACTGGCTCTATAACCAGCTGCTGCTCGCTGCTCAAATACTGTCTAACCAGCTGCTCGCTATTAAAATGCACCAACATCTCTGGACCAGCTATATGCGCCAGTTGGCGTCGTCGCCAAGCCAACAGCCCCTCATTGGGCTTCAACACGTTGCTTTGAAACGGCTCCAGATCGTTTAGCTTGTTGCCTGGTATACGCAGCACTAGAAATCCCACTTCAGTCATCTTGCTTACGTCAGCGGGATTGCTGTAGTAAGGCTGCTGGAACACATGCTCCGGTATGTCCAGCTTGCGGCAGCCTTGCAACACTTCCTCATAACTGGGCGGCAGCTCCAAGGGCGTTATAACAACTGCATCTGTATCGCATTTTGTTACAATTTCATTTGAAGTGCGTGGCGCTAACTGTGGACTGTCCAACTCTTCGCTGAATAACAATGGACTGTCTATAATCAGGGAGTGCTCGTAGAAACTCTTCATCAACTCCGGACTTTGACTTCCAGCGCTTTCGGGACTACCTTGTGGTGTCATTTGGGCTTCCAAACTTAAGACTGCAACTGGACTCGCTGCTCTTGTACTTTCAATCGCCACACTTATCTCGCTGCTGGACTTTGCTGCATTTTCTTCCTTTTTACTCGTCACAGCTGGACTCGCTATTGCTTGATTTTCTACAGTATTACTCGCTATTGCACAGCTCTCTATCATTGGACTTAATATTGTTGTTCTGGCTTTTGCTATTATTGGACTTGCTGCATTTTGAGTCGCTCGCGCTGATCTTCGTGCCATACGCTGCTTTATTAGTTGACTAACGCTAGCTTCACTCGTTACTTTATCACTTTCATGGGCAACACTTTCAATCTCTCTCGATGTGGCTGATCTGCGTGTGCTGCGTCTTTCTGGCGCTGAACTTGTTTTTGTAGCAGTTGGCGATGATTTACTCGCTGCAGTCGATGTACTCGCTATAACTGAAGTAACTGGCTCTTTTACAGCTGGCGATGAATTTTTAGCCAACAAGCTATCACGAAAGCTACGCAAACGTTTCAAATTTGGTGTCTTGCGTAATTTGGGTGCAGATGCATCGCTTTCAGTATCGGAGACTATAGCCTCATCATCGCTGGTAGCTGCTGCTGCTGACTCCTTCGATTGCTGTGGCTCAACTGAGGGTGCAACTATTTCTAACTCCTTGCAATGCTGTGGCTCAGTTGAGGCTGAAGCTGCTGTCATTGATTCCTGCTTATTGCCATGACGTGCACTACGACGCAACTGTTTAGGTGTCTCTGGAGTCTGTGGCGAATCCTGCACCATTTGAAACACATGCGTTAAGCATGGATTCTTGTTAAGCGGCTTAAGCTCACAGCCCACATGAGTTTTATCCAAATTGATGGTGCTTCTGCGCGTGCGACGACGCAAGGGAGTGGCAGCTGGAGAAGTGTTGTTATCCTCAGTGGAAATACTTTTGCGTCGCAGCTCCGACATGGCCAACTTTTTGCGTAAGTTTAAAGCAGCACTATTTGGCTTTGCTGGCTGTTGACTAAGCGGCGAGGGTGTCTCCGCTGATTGCTCTGCAAATTAAAGTGTGATTTAGTTGAAATTCTGTTATAATAACCAACTCACTCTGCGTGGACTTGTTGCCAAAAATAAGCGGCAGCGGTTTATATTTGCTAGCACTGGACTTGGGCGTGCGTGGCTGCTGCATGCTTATGCGACTGCGTGGCGTTGTAGGCGTGGCAGTTGGACTAGTCTTGGACTTTACTTTACTAGGCGTGCGTGGCAGCTGATCATCAGCAGCGCCATCAACTTGCGGCAGCTGCAACTCTGGCGTAACTGCTGACTTTGGTTGGCTTTGAGTAAGCTTGGCCAGCAGCTCGTCGATGTCATCCAAAGCAACAGAAAAGTCATGTTTATGCTCGGCAGCAGTTTCATCCGCTGAGCTATCGCCCTCATCCTCAGAAAGCGGCTGCCTTGTGGCAGCAGCTGCTGCTTCCCTATCCAGCAGCTCTGGCGTTAGCTCAACTGCAAGTAAATAAAAATTAATTTAAGCTTTGAGTTAGCTGTATTAACACTTACATTGCTTATGTGGCTGGGAGAGCGGCGCCAGCGAGCTATCCAAATCTATGTGTGTTTCATGCTCATTTTGCTGCTCCAGCTCTGCTAAAACATTCAACAATTCCAAGTCCTGCTCACGCACTATTGAAAATTTAACATTTTATATTATTATTATTATTATTCAGGTTCGCTAAGCTTACAGCTTGCCTCATGTGGCACTGGTCCTGCTATGAGCTGCTCATCTATAAGCGTTTCATCTAGAAAATCCTGCTCTGGCTCTATACTTTGCACACTGCCGCTGCCAGTTAAATGATTTTGTATAAAAGATGCATTCACCAGCGACTGCTGCGCCTCTTGTGAACATTCCTCTGGATAAACAGCATTTACCAATAGTTTTTGTAAATTAAATTTGCGTCGCTGTTCCTTGGCGCTTGTTTGCAACGTTATATTCGCATTGCTAACGCTGGTGACATCAGACAGCGTTTGTTCTTCGCTAAGCGTTTGCTCCAGGCTAATCAGCTTGCTCTCCAGCGCAGCGCGATAGAAATTGTCACTTTCGGCGACCTCCACATGCGGACGCTCCTGTGTGGGCGGCACTTGCAGCACCGGCAACTGTTGGCATAGTTTAAATATATTTACTTATATTACAAATATATATAACAGCTAACCGCTTGCAGTTTCTCCTGATCATTGCCATAGCTAGCCGCTAGTTTTTGTCTGCGCACATGCTCATCATGCCAGATAGCTTCAATGCCTGGATTTGTATGCGTTGCATTGCTTTTGGTAACCAATTGAAAGCGATTTAGTATAAAATTTGAATTGATATCCAGCTCCAAAGCGCTGCAGGCAACTTTCTTAACCAAGTTTGGATCCAGCAGTTGTTGTGGCTTTACGTTAGCATAAGCCAGCACTAAAAGTAAACCAATATTTAAAAAATGGCATAAGTTTATAGCAAAGCTTACCCTCTTCTTCGTTGCTTCTTCTGAATTTCACAACTTCCAGTGGCACATGCAGATAACTCATGCCATACAGATTGTAATCAATCATAAATTGTAATATATACGGCACATGCGATTCGTGTGGATTAAAATTTCGATTTAAAATAGCGCCGCTTTGCAGCAGATTTGCTGCACGTCGCACAAAGCGTGGATTAAACATATAAATCTTAAAAAACTGATGCTCTGCGCGATGATAGCCATAGAAGGGTCTAGGGTATACACATTAGTAAACGTTTTATATTCATATATTAATTAAGCTTACATGCCCTTTACCAGCTGTATTTTAAACACATGCTGCGCATTGGAGCTGCCCTGACCTAGCGATATATTGATGGCCTTGTCCAAGTGCATGGCTATTTGCAATATGCCGCGCTGCACTGTCTCAAAGTCTTTCTTATCGTAGGGTATATAAAAGTAAGGAAAAACACCATGCACATGCATGCAACTTTTCTGTCCATTTGCATTGGCGCCAAAAATGCGCACAATGGGCACCTTTAAACAAACAATGCATTAATATAACAATAATAAGCTAGTTTACAACTTACGCGTTTGATTTCACCACCGCGCAATTCGGAATAGCAGGGATCCAGTCCAAATACCGGCTTTTCCATATAGAAATCGGCTATAACCAACCGCAGCGAGTATATGTCATCTATGCTGGCCATGCTTATGCTTAGTTTGATTAAACAAACGCATTAAAAACAAACTTAGCTGCAGTTTTAATTTCAACAGGTTACGCGTAGTTTTTGTTTACTTGAATGGCAAGTCTTGTAAGCAATACACTGTCATCCAGCATAACTATTAAAAAGCAGCGACAGCACTGTTTACAACTTGGCGCGAGTTTGAATTACAAAACTATTTGAAAGTGATAAATATTTGTGCAGAATAATAAAAGTTATTCACATGAACAAACGTAAGTGCTGCAGACAATGACACAATAAGAAAGCTGTATTGACATAATTCGCATGCGTAACTCAAAAATCCCCACGAAGACGTGATGTGCATAAGATATGTAAATATATATGTATATATCAATTGAAGCGTCTGTGCAAATTTACCCAGTGGGAGTCCCTTGGCGACAAAAGAAGCGTTTTAAAGAGATACAAACTATATAAAGACAGGCTGTTGGACTAGGCTACATCAACAGTTCTTAAAGTTAATCAGAACAAACGAAATCAAAATGAAATTCTTGCTAAGCATTGCTTTTGTTCTGCTCCTGGCGTGCCTCATTGAAGCGCAGGTACTGGAACCGGAAGAACAGGCTGACACCAGCATTTTGCATCCACGCCTGAAACGTGCCACTTGCGATTTGCTGAGCAAATGGGAGTTTAAGCACACGGCCTGTGCCGCCCATTGTCTCGTCAAGGGCTTCAAGGGTGGCTGGTGTAATGCTAAGGCCATTTGCAATTGCCGCAAGTAATTGATTAAGAAGAATAAAGCGTTTATGAATATTAAATAGTATTATGTATATTTATTTATTTATTGCTTCAACGAGCCGCCTAACTGAGTTTCCTTTAAAAAATGTTCATTGTGCGATTGCGGAAAGAGCATTTTGTTATCTTTGGCTGACTTTTCAGAATGCGTTGATGAAAAAAATGTTAACACATTTGTTTTGTTGTTAATTATATGGCATTTTGTGCAAAAAAATGTTTGCTAATTTGTAAAAATTTGCTGTAACATGCAATTCGTTAAACGTTATTAATATAATTAATATTAAATATGTTAAGTATAAAATTTGTATTTGTATAATTATTCGATTTATGCGCTTGATGTTAAGTTAACTTGATTAGAATTAGTTGTAAGTATATAAATATAGTATATAATTAATTGAAAAATTGTTATGCAATTTGCTTCCCATTTTAAACAATTTGTTGTTTGTTTTTCGTTAAATTGGCATAATATATAATATTATTAATATGTATATGTATATTTATATATATGTATATATATATATATTAGTAAAAAAAGGTGTTGAGAACATAGCACAGTTATTTGTTTAAAAGCTCCACAAATAAGGAGTTGCTTCGTTATATATCATTTGCTTTTAGATGAACTTTTGGCCTAATCACAGGAGAATTAGTTGTAATTAACAGCAAGAGTTTAGCGAGAGATTAGCGATATAGATATTAGTATGAGTGTTGTGAGTTTAAGAAACAATTACCAAAAGTTAATATTGTATAATGAACACCTCTCGTACTTATAGCTAGCTGTTTTTTGATTGGAGACAGCAGTTGAAATTAGTAAACGCTCAACTTGTTGCTTTATTTGTTGCTTAACATAACGAATTGTTTTTGTTTTTTTTTCATATAATTTGATTCTCAATTCATTGCGTGAGTGTGTATATTTTGTTGTATAATAAATTATGACTATATTTATAATATATTTAAGACATATGTAAGTAGTAGGGCGCACAATTCATTATTTTTCATTTTCAATATTCCCTATAAATATGTATAAGTTTAAATTTTTTGTTTGTTTACTTTACGACTTAGATTTACAATTCTTTTTAAAAAATTGTACAAGTTATTTCTTTGAGAAAATGTATGTGTGTGTGTGTGTGATATTAACGTTTGTTTTTTTACTTTTCTTTTCGAGCATACAAGCGAGTGTTAGAAAAATGTTAGCTGACTAAAGGCAGCTGATTAAATATATATGTATATATATATATTGAATTTTGTTTACGACTTGACAGCTGCATTAACAATTAATACAAAAGCAAAAATTAAACAAACAAAATGTTTTTATAATAAATAGTAACTAGTGAAAAATTGTATATGTGTGGGTGTTGTTTGTTTGTTTCTTGTGTTTCTTTTGTTTTATAAAAAAAATTATACACTTTAAACCTATATGCAGTTAAGAGGTTTTCGTTGCCGTTCTCTAAACATCAACAACCATCTTTTTATGTATGTCCGTATTGCCCACAACCGAACAGAATTCATCGAATGAGATCTTGCCATCCTCATCCTTATCAGCGAAACCGATTGTCTTATCCACAATTTGCTGCAATTGCGTGTCTTTCAGATTATTGCCCACCATCATTTTTAAGACCTGCAAAGCAGTACAGAAATAAAATAAATACTGCTATATTTATTATGGCCAAATACGCACCTGAAACAGCTCGCCATTGGATATATAACCATCATTGTCCATATCATAGATGCGAAAGGCAAAACGCAGCTTAGACAGCTTATCACCTTTGACACTAAACTGCGATACACCTTGGATGAACTCCTTGAAGTCTACCTCACCATTGCCATCCGCATCGAATATATCTATGACACGTTGCACTAGAGGATTCTGCTGCAGCTCCGGCAGCGACATGAACTCATCCACACTCAAGGCGCCTGAATTGTCCAGATCCAGTTTGCGAAAGCGTTTGCCCAAGCGACGTATCTCATCCGCGTCGACTATATACACATATGTAAATAAGATATGGTAAGTGAGATTTCATAAGCTAATTAGCCAACGTAGCTGCATGTGTGCGTCTATTTATTTTTAGCCGTGTGAATTTTGACAATGAAATTTCTTTTTTTGTTGATAATATCAATATCGACTGAACATATCCATCACATTATACTAGAAGCATTTACTTTAATATATATTTTGTATGCACCACAGCAGGTAAATGACCAGCTAAAAACACTAGCTGTAAATCGCATATCATTTTAATATTCATTTCATGGAAAGTATTTTTTCGAAAGGCAAATAACAGTAAACACGCGTTGCACAGTTAGCTTATTGTTGTTGCACTTGTTCAAATATTTATTTTGTAAGCTTGTAATCATCTAATGTTCCATGTGTTACAAAAAGTTTTCAAAATGTGTAACAAACAAGTGTCATACCCGTATATTTTGCAAATAAGCAAATATGCGCACACACACACATACACTTTATAATGGGCCACACATATACGTATGTATGTATATGTATGTAAAATTGAACGTGTGCTGCTTTTATACATATGCATATTCATTAGATCTTTGACATTGGTTATTTAGCACGCAGATTCACATTTACTTACAATTGGAGCACATTTCCATGGGCAGCGAGGTTTCGTTTCCCTGTAATTGGCAAAATCATAGTAAAAATCTAATTAGATTCCAGTTTGGCAAATGGCGACGAAGCTCAGCCCCGTTATTTGTTTATGCATATTTTTTCAGCACTTTGCCTTAATAGCATAGTAGTTCTATTGATTGCTATTACACTTGATTAACTTATTTGTTATGCATTTTATTACCATTTTGTGTTTTGATTTTGCTTTGCCTTTTGTGGTCGATTTTTCCTTGGGAGCTAAAAATGTATAAAATGTGACCAGAGTTGGCGAGTTTCACTAAAACTGGCGCTTTTACAATTTGTTGGCGCCCTGGTGCACCTGTACATTCGAACTTCTGTTATCATTAGAGAAAACTTAGCAGCAATGTTAAATAACAGAAATTGTATTGTTATCGAATTTAACGCCTGCGCGCTTTATTTAAATTCAGTGCAAAATGTAATTGAGTACAAACTGAAAGATAGGGTTATTATGTCTTATTGGGTTACATTTCCGTCATTCGCGAAGTTCAAACGTCTTTAAATTGGATTGCCCTTTTGATAAGTCTTGCTTTAATGCATTCGCAATTGAAAGTGAAAACTCATTTGGCGGTTTTGTCATAAACTGAAGGAAATTGCAAACTACAGCTGTAGGGCTTCCCAAACAGTGTGCCTAAAGTGAGGTATAGCATATAACTACAAATAGTAAAGTAGTTTAGCTCAAGACACCCTATATGTTTTATGTGCATATCTTATGTGTATTTAGTTTTTAGTGCGCCCCTTTGTCTAGGCGTCTAATAATCACTATAACTGGGACTTGTCTACCAAATGGTCTGCTCATAGTGCAAGTAACAGCCCAAGTGTACGGTCCATAAGAAAGTAGCCCCCTTAATGATGGTAAAGAACAAGAGCTACACACGCGCGGAGGTCAATGGAGTAGGTGTGGTGCGCCGTAAGGTGGCGGTCGTGGGCGCAGGTTTGGTAAGTGGGTTATCTAGCATAGTTTTATCAATGTTAACAGATTAAAGCATCTGCTAGTGGCTGTAAACTCATAAATTGCTTAAGATGTTTAGATCTACGGTAGGCTTAGTGAAAAATTCCTACAAATTTTGGTTTACTTTAAATGATAATGCTGTTTGTTGCCAGGTGGGTTCCTTGGCTGCGTTAAATTTTGCACGCATGGGACATGAAGTAGAGCTCTATGAATATCGTGAGGATCTGCGCAAACAGGAATATTATCCGCATGGACGTAGCATAAACTTGGCTTTATCTGCGCGCGGACGCAAAGCTCTGGCTGCTGTTGGGCTAGAGCAGGAGGTTCTCTCAACGGCCATACCCATGCGTGGGCGCATGTTGCATAATCTGCGTGGTCAGACAAGTGTGGTGCTCTATGATCCCTGCCACAATCAATGCCTGTACTCTGTGGGACGCAAGCAGATCAATGAGTTGCTCCTGAATGCCTGCGACAAGTTTCCCAACATAAGCTGCCACTTTGAGCACAAGCTGGTGGGCGCCAATATAAACGAGGGACAGCTGGAGTTTCGCTTGCTGCCCGAGCAGCAGCCGCTGGAGGTGCAGGCAGATTTAATAGTTGGCTGCGATGGTGCGTTTAGCTCCTTGCGACAGCAGCTGGTGCGCACGCCGGGCTTTAATTATTCACAGGAGTATATAAACACGGGTTATCTGGAGCTTTGCATACCCGCCAAGCACGGTGAATTCCAAATGCCTCCCAACTATTTGCATATCTGGCCACGTGATTCCTTTATGATGATTGCTTTGCCAAATCAAGATAAATCCTTCACCGTTACGCTTTCCATGCCTTTTGAGAAATTTGCTGAGATTAAGACTCACGAACAGCTGCTAGACTTCTTTCGTTTGAATTTCGTAGACACACTGCCGCTTATTGGCCAAGAGCAGCTCATTAAGGATTTTTTTAAGACACGCCCACAGCATTTGGTGTCCATTAAATGTCAGCCGTATCATTATCAAGATAAAGCGCTTATCCTCGGAGACGCTGCGCATGCTATGGTCCCTTATTATGGCCAAGGCATGAATACTGGCATGGAAGACTTGACGCTGCTCTGCTCCATTTTGGATCAACAGCTGCCACTGGATGTCTCTCTGGCGCAGTTCACCGAGCAGCGCTGGCCAGATGCTCATGCCATTTGTGATCTGGCCATGTATAACTATGTAGAGGTGAGTGTCAGTCAACTATTATGATAAGAAAATGCTAACTCTTTTGAATGCAGATGCGTGATCTTACCAAGCGTTTGTCCTTTCGCTGCCGCAAGTGGCTGGACACGATGCTGTTTCGTCTGTTCCCCACCAAGTGGGTGCCGCTCTACAATAGCGTATCCTTTAGCAGCATGCCCTATAGCCAATGCATTTTGAATCGTCAATGGCAGGATCGAGTACTTGGCAAAGCTTTGAATATAACGCTCTTTACTGGCGCGCTAGCTGGCATTGCTGGTGCATTTTATATACGACGCTTCCGTTAAAATTGTATTTCCTAATAATTATAAATAAAAACTTAATTAGAAATTGTTGTAAAAAGTTTACATACTTGCACTACGGTGTTAAAAGTGTTGTGCTGTTAAATTTGCATGCAAAACGTGTCTGTGAGCTAAACGTGTGAATGGCAAAAAAATGTAATGTGCTCATAATTAAGGCGCCTAATTTTTTATAATAGCTAACCGCATATCTTAATTTCTATATGTATCTGTTCATAAATTATAACCGCGTGGTCAAATACTACGCATCGTATTTTGGCTGTTCTTAAATGTTTGTACATTCTATTTATACAATGTTATATGTGTGAAAAGAGGAGACTATTGTGCAGCCAAAAATATGTCACGAAGATGCGCCGATTGCACTAATTTAAAAACATATATATGTAAGTATGTCACGTGTTTTGCCTAAACGCTTAGTGGGCAACGAAAATTAGTTTGGTTTTTTAATAAAATTAGAAATTAGTGCACAAAGGGAAGACAACACTTTCTCTCACTCTCGCTCTCTTCCAATTTCAATGCCGGCCGGTGTTTTATTACACACACATACATACAATCGCCTGCTCTCAGCTCAGCTGTAGCTGTAACAACAACAACAATGTGAGCATTACAACAAAAGCGCGTATGCTTCGCTTATCTTCATATTAAAAGCTTTCTCGCGTTTTCGCGTGTGCCGTCTTTAAGTTATACGCGCAGCATTGCCAGACAGACAATAGACAAGCCCAAAAGTCTGGTGAGCGCGAAAATAAAACTAGGCTTAAAAGTGAAAACGCGGCCAAAACAAATCAGACTGACCCATTCATTGGCTGTCTCACTCACTCTGCCACTTGGTGTCTGTTCTCTGCAGTGTGACCATCAAAGCAACAACTAATTAATTGTTGTTTAATTCAGCAGCACAAAATGTGCTTATGTAAATGTGCATACATACATACAAATGTACAATGTACATACATACATATGTATATATGAACATTTTGGTTATTCGTGAACTTTTTTTTTGTTGCTCACTTTTTATTTCGATTTTGTGTGAATTTTTATTTCTTTGCTCTCTAAATTCACGTTAGCGTCGCACAGTGGGGCCACATGCGTAGAAAATTATTGAATATCATGACTGTTGCGCATTTTATTAAAATTTTTCGTTTTGTTTTTTCTGCTAAAACAAGTTGACACTTGAAAATAGTTTCAATTTCCAAATTTCATACAAAAACAAAACTATTTTGTTTTATTTTTAAAGTCACATTCAATCGAAACTGACCGGATGGAAGTTGCCCATCGGCGACCACTGTGCGTCAACGACGTTTCGCGACGTTTCGCCGCGATTTATACAAACGGCTCGTCAGTTGCTCGTCACATGTTCGACACTCAAGTATAAAACCTAAAACCAAGAAAACTAAAGGCGATCAAAATCAATTTGATTAGAGAAATAGAAAAGAAATCTATTTGATTTATCGTGAAAGAGATTCAAATCAAACGGAACTGTTCTTTTACCACGACGCGTGTGCAAGCTGTGAGTGTGATAAGACAATTTTAAAGTTACAATACTTATAGATACTTAGTACATAGCCACATACAATACATAAGCAGTTATTTAGTTGCCAACGCGCCATTGCCGCCCACAACATTCTCGAAGCTTTTATTTGCGAAGAGCCAAACAACGTGTTCGTTTGGCTGCCCTAACACGCGTGTGTTTATTGTTGTAATTAAAGCCCTAATGCATATGTATAAAAGAATATTTAATAATTTTTAGAAATACAGGGCTTTAGTTGTCAGGGCTGTAATTGTGTTGTGTGTAGAAAAATTTGCCCGCTCGGTTTTGGTTCTCGCGTTCAAAACGTTATTTTCAAAACAAAAACATCTTTTGAGCCCAAGCAATAAGCAAACTTATTAGGAGATCTGCCGCCTACACACAAACACACACAAACAATTGCCAAAACACACATACATACATACATAGATTGCAGCGATGCTGCAGCTAGACATTGCTCTCTCTCTCTCTCTTTCTCTGCTTTGTTTCTCTCTGACAATTTAGTGCTCTCTTTGCTGTTTTAGTTGCTTCTTGCTGATTTATTTTAAATACCGTTAAAGCACGAGCTTAAAAACTGTCAGGTATGTATGTACGTATGTATGTGTGTTGTATGTACATATGTAATATGTGTGTAATGTATGTATGCCAATGAACTATCAAAAATATTGATATTGCAAATTTTTTATGCCTACGTGACACAGTTGCAAACCGAGACCGAAACTACTGCCGGGTTGCTGAATTTCTGTTATTTCCGGTTTGTTTTGAAATAAAATCACCTTCGTTGACAGATTCTTGGTAATGCGCCCATTACACACAGCTGATTTCCTATATTTAAGACAATTTTCAAGCATCAGGGTTAGTTTAGATTTCAAGTACACACACACAAACAAACAGCTGTAAATCTTGTAGCTGTAACTAATAAACAAATGGCAATTTAAATGCTATAGTGTCATAATATGCAGCTATAACAATTAGTTGCTAATCCAACTTAGTTGGACTTTATAAAAAATTATTATTTGTGACTCATGCGTAATTAGAAGAAAAAGTTGCAATTTTCAACGACTCAATATCAATATCTATTTGTTTTTTATCAAATGCGTATGTGCCGTACAAACTGTAAACAAACAATAGTTTTATATTTAGAATTTTCCAAGAATTAATTATAGGTATAGCTCTCAATTACCTTGCATATGGTTGCAAAAAAAAAAAAAGAATCATTCCAATTTCATTTCATTCCTTAGTTTTGTTTGTGCTCAAATAATCTAGTTTGTGTGTCTGTTTAGCATTTAACAAACTTACATCATCTTATTGTCGCGAGAGAGCGGCAAAGACAAAAACAAAATATTTAAAGATAGAGCGCGCCTAAAAATGGCGTTGCAAATGTATTTGTTGTTGTTTTTGAATTTGAATGCGAAAGTAATAGAAATTGCGCGTCGCAAATCGGTATCAATGTGTGTTTGGCAACAACAACAACAGCAACAATGGCTACTCTTCTTAGTTGTTGTGCTTTTTAGCGCCATGGCAAAAGTATAGCAAAGAAAAAGTGATAAAAGTTAGCAACAATTTTTTAAGATATGCAATTGAGTATGCATGTGTTTGTATATGTGCTAAGAATTTATATAAATTAAAAGCTTAAAACTAAGCAATTTAATCAAATATTAATTAAATTTCTCTCTTCCCCTCTCTATTTCTCGCTCTCTTTTGTTTAGCAGCAACGCAGTTTAGAAAGGCAGCGCAACAAGATAGAAACAACGTCAACGAAATTTTATGAATTTTATGATTATAAATATTTCAAAGGTACAACAAAAGCTCGTTTAAGCAAAAACAAAAACGCGGCGTCGTTCCTAGCAACAAAATCGAAAAAAAGATAAAAATTTAAAGAAATACAAAAAAGAAAATATACATACATATAATAAATATAGTACAACGCACAACAACAAAAACAACAACAACAATAAAACGTGGCCATAACTAAACAAAAAGCTTTGTAGCAAAAACAAACAACAACAACAGCAGCAACGAAGAGCAGCGCGCAAAAGCAAAAGTAAAAAGACTGTGAAGTGAGAGCAACAAGTAGCGAAGCCCTAAGAGAGTGTATCGTGGGTGTATGTGTGCGTGTCAATACAGTGAGTTTTTGAGAGTGAGAGCTAAACGTGTGTGAATAAGAGAGCGCGCGCAAGTAATAAGTGTGTGTGTTCGTTTCGTTGTGAGCAGCGAGAGCAAAAGAGAGTGCGCAGCAGCGTTAGCAGCGAAAATAATAAAAGTAACGGCCAAAACCAATTGCGCATAGAACAACAAGGCACAGAAGCAATATTGCAAGCGCAGAAGCCGATAATAAAGCCAACAAGTAATAAAATACGAAAATAAAATAAAGACCGAAATTGTGGCTACCGACAGTTTTAAATTGTGCAAATAAAATTAAATAATTCAAATAACAATTAATAAACGCAACGCAACGCTTTTGTTGTGAAGATGGTAAACAGAGCCAACGGCAAACAGGCGAAGGCGGACAAGGAAAAAACGACAACACAGCAGCAGCAACAACCAGCACAGCAGCAGCAGCAGCAACAGTTGCTGGCGTGCAGCAGCAATGTTGTAAAAACTGCTGAAAAGCAAAGCAAGACTAACAAATGCAATAACAACAACAACAACAACACAAATCAAAGCAATGCTGCGCGTTCTAAGCACGCCAACAACAAGTCACAACAACAGCAACAACCACAGGCACAGCAGCAACGCAGCAGCAAGAAGGCGCGTCCACAACGACAACAACTATTCTTTCAACCACTCACACGCAGCAGCAACACCAGCAACAACAATCAACAGAAACAACAATTGGAACGTCAACATGCTGGCAGCAGCAACAATGTTGCTGTGGCAACAACAACAACAACAACAGTTGCCGACAGCAATAATGAACTAGCCTTGACCAAAGTGAATCCCGCCGATTTGTTAACTGCTGCTCTCGCCGTACCCTGTGCCAAATGCTCCAAGCCCGCGCTGCTGCCAACAACAGCCTCAAACATAAGCAACAGCTCTGATTTGAGCAGCAGCAGCAGCTATAGCAGCAACAGCAGCAATAGCAGCAAATGCGATCAGCTGGTGGATCAGCCAATTGTTTATACAAGCAAACAATATCGCAAATCTAAATCGTATATGGGCAGTGCGCAATATGCAAGCAAAACAACAATTGCCAGCAACACTAACAACAACAGCAACAATGGCAACAACAGCAATCATGTGCCTTATAGACGCTCGCAAAGCGATCGACGCAATTCCTTTGATCGCACATTTGCCGAGCGTAATCGCGATTTCGTGCCCATTGTACAACCATTGCGACCTGTATTATCCTCATCAAATATCGCCGGTGTTATAGCGAGTGCCAGCAAATTGACCATCATTGAACGTTTCGGCAAAGGACGCATCGCCTATCCCAGTATGCAGGTGAGTGAGAGCAAAAATAATAAATATAATATAGCTGGGTTAGATATAAGCATTAAGTTTTAATTCATATATTTATAAACAATTGTTAGCAGTCAGCGAAATATATTTTTATATATTTTTAATACTTTCGCTTATTTCATCATTTGTGCTGAATTCTAGAAAGAGCCCAAGGTCTGCTCAACAGACTTTTCACTTTCTAGAGAGATGACTTAAGTGTTTACTTATTGCTTGCAAGATAATGTTTAATTGAAGTTTGCTTTATCAGACTTGGTTAGTCAGCGCAGTTGTTTATTTATTTTGTCGCCTAAGCCAAGTAAACAATTTATGGCAAAGCACAGACTTTAAATCAATTGTATCTTAATGCAGCTCAAGTTTAGAGTTTGCTGCACGTTGTTGATTGACAGCAGCCACTTGAGTTTGAATTATAGTGCAAAATATATATCAATCGCACCTAATCGACTAACGTAACTTTCCATTTGAGTTAGAGTTTAGTTTTTTTTTGTGCTCGTTGTTCTAATCAGCAGCAGCAGCAAAAGGAAGCGTTGATAATTACGGGCAGCAAAACAGTTTCAGTTGATAATGAGCACAACTAACAAAGTAAGCAAAAAGAGAGAGAGAGAGTGAGCGTAGCTATGACTCAGCTGTCTCACTCTCAGCTGCATGAAATACATTTCAAGATCTATTAACGCAGAAATTTTCGTAAAGCATTTTGAACACTGATAAGCAAACACTCGGCTTAGCTTGTAATTGTGTAATTAACTTATTACGTGCATTATTTATTTATATTTGTTGCATTGTTATCAATGCACTTGTGCTGCCGCCGCTAACTGAAGGCTATATAACATTGCGTATACGCCGTGTGTTTTAATAATATTTGTATTTTGTTTTTACTGACACTGATTTGATAGATTCTTTGCACTGTTATGCGGAAATTGTTTGTAAAATCAATTTATGCTAATTATGCCACAACAGGCTTTAAATCTGCATATGGGGGAAAAAAAAATAAAGAAGTTGCTTTTTTGATTAGCAGCAGCATGTGCGTCAGTTTAATTTTTGTTATTAAGTTGGTTAGAGCGAGCTGCTAGACAAACAAGTTCTAAAATGTATGCGAAAAAGTGAAACTTGTTTTTGTTTTAGACAAGCATATTTTTTATAAATTTAATATAATACTTAGCCAAAGAGTTCCGAATGGTTTTGGCTGCGTTCATGAACTAGCAAATAAATTAAACTATAACATTTAAAAGCGCTGTGACTTATAAACAATACATTTGTTCGAGCGAACCACTAGAAATCTCAACTCTATAAAACACGCCATGTTACAAATTCATTGCTCAAGCGGAAAAACCCAAACGGTTAAAACCAAACAAATTCTTTTTGGCATTATGTCAAGTACGTTTGAACAACTGCTGACCTTCAAAGCAGCGGCGGCGACTATAACACACATATAGTATTATTATTTACCTTAAAACAATTGTAAACTATGGAAGAGCGCACAGTGGTACAAGTTGCTGCAAACACGTGGCAGGCAAACGGAAATCACTGACGTTGCTGATAAGATAACTTTGCACTTGTCTTCATTAAAAACAACCAAAACACAAAGCATTTAAATATAATATATATTGAGTTGAGTTTTATATACTATTAATTTGAGTTTGGCACATGTAGTGCTTAGATTTTTATTCTGCATGCATCGCTAGCTGCCGTTATGGTTGTTATTAAGTCTAAAAGCTGATACAATCAGCAGCAGCGGCAGCAAAAAATTTAAACAATAAAATCTATATACAAATTAAATATGTATAGCTATGTGTGTGTGTGTAGGTGTGCGCACAAATAAAAAGCAAATTTTTTATTTAGCTCTGGTAACGCTTAAACAGACGTTAGGCCTTTCACAAATATTGAAACATGTCGCTTGCGTCAATATAACAATAACAAGAACAACAAATTATACAAGCCATTTCAATTTGTTATATTGTGTGTGTGTGTGTGTGTGTATACAGTTGGGCATACAATCTATATAGTCTATATAGCGTACTTTTTGTTTAACTGATTTGAAATAATTGAAATGCGCGCTAATATTGAAGTTGCTTACCAACTTGCATTAACGTTTCCTTACCTGCCACTAATGTGGGCTTAATGGGTCCCCATATGCAGCACAGCTGTGTTACATTGCCATAACACTTGGCTATATAACTGTATAATTAGCACCTTTACAGTTATGGCTAACACGCCTTAATTACTTGGAGTTCAAACTCGTAGTTTGTAAGAATTTAAAACTAAATGAGGAATTAGTGCGCAGAATTAGTTGAGCATCAAAATATTAAAAAAATGTATAAGTTTATAATTTAAAGAAATATTCATTACAAATTTCTATTAAATTAATTCCAAATAATTAAAAATGGCTAAAATATACACAAAACTTATTTTTGAATTCCCTTTTAAGAAATAAAGAGGGTTAAAAAATATACATTGCTAGTTTCTATAAAATTAATTCTAAAAATTAATTAAAAATGTCTAAAATAAATACCGAATTTATTTTTAAATTTCCTTTTAGGAAATAAAGAGGGCTAAAAAATATTCATTAATTTCTATTTAATTCATTCCAAATTAATAAAAAATGTCTAAAATAAATACAGAATTTATTTTTAAATTTCCTTCTAAGAAATTTAGAAGGTTAAAAAACATTCATTACAGCTTTCTATTAAATTAATTCAAAATTAATTAAAATAGGCTAAAATAAATACAGAATTTATATTTAAATTCCCTTTAAAGAAATAAAGAGGGTTAAAAAATATTCATTGCCAGTTTCTATTAAATTAATTCAAAAAATTAATTAAAAATGTCTGAAATAAATACAGAATTTATTTTTAAATTCCCTTCTAAGAAATAAAGGGTAACCCTTACCCTAACCAAGTTTCCATTTAATAAATTTTTTTTTTTTATTTCTCACCTATTAAAAATTAAGCAGATTTAATATGAATTACAAGTTTCAATAAAATTAATACCCAAAATGAATAAAAAATGTATAAAATAAATACAAAGTTTATTTTTAATTGCCCTTTTTATTAAAATTATTAAAAATGTCACAAACGCACACAAAGTTTATTTTTAAATTCCCTTTGCGTATAAAAATTAAAGCAGCAACAAAATATTTTCGATCGAAATATTTCCATAAACATTTTTAAGTTAATTGCTCTTCAACTTTATATATAACAACATCTGCTTGCTTATTAAGTTCATGTAATTATTTATAATTATTTAAACTGCTTATGCCTGTTTAGCAGCATTATATAAATAAACAGTAAATATAAAATGTGTTAATATATTATGCCATAGCGATGTTTATAAAAAATGCTGCAGCAAAATTATTGCTTAATTTTATATACTGTTATTTGTTTAGCAAATTGTGCTTTGTTTATCATGCACATATTTATTAAAGCTAAGCTTAATTAAGAATTACAGCTGTGATAATAAAAATATATAAAATTAAATATTTAGAGCTAGACTATAAGTTTTTAAAGTAACAGTTGCATGTTAATTTATAATAATAATTTGCGTCGTTTATTGGAGCGCGCATATCAATTGTATGGCTAAAAATAAACTGCGCAAGAAATTGATAGAATTTTTGAAATATTAATGGCGCGGCTCTTATCAAAAGCCCAACACATAGTTGTGGGCACTTATCAGCCAACAACAAATATAAATAAATAATTTAATCAAAGCTAAGAAATAAAAACCCAAAACACTTGGATGCGCTACTTGAGAACTTAGAAAGTGCTCAGATACGTCAGGCAACAAACACAGAGACAAACTTAAATAAAATTAATGTTCACACATATGTTAACAATCACTTGTTATTCAAAAAAGCTGCGCAAAGTGCCAGCAGTTTGTTTATTTATTTATTTTTAAGCAAAGCAGCCAAAGACAAATTGCCAGCTTTAATGAGCGCTCAATTAGACAGCAGTTAAAATATACACTAAGAATACGAAAATATATAAAGTTGAGTTGGATATGTTAAGTCGAGAAGTTTGACTCCAAAGCTTTATACAAAATATATATAAATAAATGTAATATAAATTTAATCTGTTTAATTTGTTGGAGTTGGAGTCCCAAAGCTTGCTTAGCATTATACAAAATATATATTAAAAATATAATAAATTTAATTTCTCTTAGCTGCTTTTGTTTACACAAACACGCTAAGTATGCTGCGTTATATTCGTAAACTAAACAATTTAATTAAGCAATTTAAGCAGCGCCTCAAACTATGCAATGGAATTTGTGCGCACTAATTGCATTTGACAAGCGGCAGCGCTCGGGCTTGAAAGCTTTTCTCAAAGCGCCAGAGCGCTGCCAAGTTATAAGTTAATTAAAGCTGTTAATGCATTAAATTACACACACAAGTTGACCTTTGTTGTAATTCAACTAATTACAAGGCATTGCTTGTTTCTCTTTGATACACTTTGTTGTTATTTTTTTGGTAATTTGAGGCACGCACATTGTGTCGCCGTAGACAAAAAGATTGCAATTAGTGCCATTAGCAAGAAAAAGATACACTCGAAGTTTGACCTGAGCTGACATGACAAGCCGCACAACATTGTTGAGCAATGATAAGCAGACAAAACAAAAATATATGTAAGGTAAATAAATAAAAATTTTTATATATAAACTTTAAAGCTGATAGCAGAACGCTCCAAATGTTTGTGGCTACAAATTAAAGAAAAGTATTTAAAGCAAAACAAGAACATAAAAGTTGAGTTGTAATATTAAAATGCTTTAAATTGAATTTTATATGCCGGGTTCAAGGTCTGCTTTTACCTAAATTTAAATTTATGTATGCGCGAGTCGCACTTAAAGCCCTTGGCGCGCCTTTTTTATAATTTAGCAACATTTAGCTTATAACATTTAAAGCAAATGACTACAAACGCGTTATATAAATATGCAAATGTTTATTAATAAATTATAATTTGTATGCTAATTTAAATAAAATACTTTTATATGTTACGGGCCACAAAACGTTAAAGCAATTAATGGAGAAACGAATGCGTTGGCGCCACGACGCGACCGCAGCTCAATTAATCAACAAGAAGGATGTGAAATCTCGGCATAGCTCGCTCGCTGGCTTGTATGCGTGGCATGCCACAATACAATGTTGCGATTGCTGTTTTATGTTTGTCTATGTTTGTCTATAAGGCAACACAGCCGACAACTTGTAGTTGGTAGTTCTTTGTTTAAAATGCTTGCAATGCATTCGCGGTGTGTGCACCTTTCAAATTTTTTCGCCTAATCTGTGTGCGACTGTTGCTGTTGTTGTTGTTGCTGTTGTTGCATGTGGTAGTTGCAAGCAGAAGGCCGCATTTTAGTTTTATGCGCAAATTTGTTAAATTTGCTTGTTTGTTGCTGTTGTTACTTAACAGCTTTAAAACGATTAATAATTATGTATATAAACTTTCAAAAGCAAAGTTACAGTCTCGTCTTCGTACGAACGAACAACAATATTGCAAAAATTAAATAAAGTGCCGCCTCGATTGGTATTTAAAAGACATTTAACATTTATGCACGGCTGCCGCTATTTAGGCGGCTTTGTCTGACATTTAAGCCAAAAGCGTTTTTCAAGCAGCAAAGCGCGGCCAACACTTGTTGCTTGTGGCTCAATGACACTTGCCTCAAGTGGCGCTTGTTGAGACACACAGACACACACATCGACAATTTAACAATAAATCCGTGTCTTTAAGTAGCGCATAGTTAAGCTTGGAAAGCACTTGGAAAGCTGCAGCAGCAAGAAAAACAAAAAATGTAAACAGCTGATTAAGCTTCAAAGCGGTTTTGGGCTCCTTGATTGCAATTACTGTAGCATTTGTCTTAAGCGTGCAGCGTAAGCTTAAAAGCTCAATTAGGCAAAGCTGTTTGAATTGTTTAAGATTAAATTCAGCTGACTTGCAATAATTAAATATTTGTGCGCATAAAGCGTCAAATGTGTCTGAAGCTAAAGAAAATTATTTATGCTGCTAAAAAAAAACTTGCAAATAATAAAACTTGTATTGAAATTTAGCATTTAAGGTTTTATGCAGGTCAAAAAATTCTTGCTGCTGCTAAAAGATTAAATTAAAATTAAAAGTAATAAATTTTGCCTTTCAATTAATTTTTTTTGGAGTTCTAAGCTTTGAAAGCAAAAGAAAATTATTTATGGTGCTAAACAATTGAATCGAAAATAGTAAAACTTTCGAATTTAAAGTTTTAAGCAGCTTAAAGCGCTCATAAAATTTTTGATGCCTCTCAAAACTTAAATGAAAATTTAAAGTAATAAGAATTGCAAATAATAAAGCTTTAGCATTTAAAGTTTTAAGCAGCTTTAAGCGCTCATAAAATTCTGCTAAAAACTTAAATTAAAATTATGAAAAATATTAATAATAAAACTTGTATTAAAATTTAGCCTTTAAAGTTTTGAAGCACCTTTAAGCGCTCATAAAAGCCTTAAAATATTCCTGATGCTGCTAAAAACTTAAATTAAAATTAAGAAAAGAAAATTAATAATTAATCTTGTATTAAAATTTATCCTTTAAATGTTCAAGCAGCTTTAAGCGCTCATAAAATCTATACAAAAATTCCTGATGTTGCAAAAAACTTAAATTAAAATTTATATTTTGGCTTTAAATCGATTTTTTGAGCTCTAAGCTTTGAAAGCAAAAGAAAATTATTTATGGGGCTAAATAATAATAAGACTTTAGCCTTTAAAGTTTTAAGCAGCTCTGAGGGCTCATAAAATTCTTGATGCTGCTAAAAACTTTAAGTAATAAATTTTAGCATTAAATTGAATTTTTGTAGAGCTCTAATCTAAATTCTTTTTGCTATGTTTTGCTTTAAATTAAACCTTGAAAGCTCTAGAAAACTTTAATTAGAGTAAATCTAACTAAAACTTCTATGCTTGTTAAGATTGCAGCTAAAGTTTGGAAATGAATTATTCTTAGATGCTTTGGCTTTTGATCTTTAGAGTTTATCTGACTTCTATAGTTAATCTGCTTGTTAAGATTTCTTATTGATTGCAGTTAAAAGGTTGCAAAGTGTATTAATTTTAGGAGCTTTTTTGCTGTTTTTTGATAAGAATTTGATTTATTCGTTGCACGTTTAGTGTCAAGTCAGAGCCTATCAACATATTTCAAGTGTCTTCCTTTCATTGCTGGCTCTCAACTGATTATATGGTTCGAGTAGTTTGGCTTAAGGTTCATTGCCTGCATGTGTTGCGCTCTCGCTCTCGCTGTCTCTCTCTTTGTCAGCTGATAATCAGTGCGGTTTATGCGGCTTATCAGCTATCAGTTGCTCTCTCGTTGCTTTTGTTTCTATTTGTTGCTGCCACAATTACCACAGACTCGAACAACAAATACTATTTCCACTTTTTGTTGTTTGTAATTTGGTAACAGTCACTTCCAAGAAATATTGTTTTTAAAATAGCTGCCAAAAGTGTTGGCCAAATTGCTGCTCTAATAGTTAATGGGAAAACTGATAAACAGCAAAACAAAAAAAGCAAAAAATTGTTTATCAAAAAGAATGCCAAAAGCGAATAGAAACATGTAGACATGTTGGGACAAGTTACTTCCGCTAATTATAAAATTTTCAGTTTCAATTTGTTATTGTCTCTTTTTTGTTTAACAAAAATAATACGCAAAATAAAAAAATTTAAAGGCTACGAGTATTTCAACAGCTATGATAAGTATGTTATTATATTTATTTTTAGTTTTGTTTATGACTTGCAAAAAGTAACTCTGACTCCAGCTCTAGCTCTGGCGCACCAAATTCGTAAACACTGTATTTAAAATAAATTTAAGCCAATTTGAAAACGATTACAAGCCAAAATAACAATTGTCTGACTTTAAACTGGGCCACTTTAGCTAACAAAAACAACAGCTGATCGTACGTATATATCTATACTATATAGATCTGGCTCCGGGTAATTCCTAAGTGAGCTAATGCCTTCTTAACGTTAACTTGACATTTAAATTAGAATTGTCTGATTAGCATCTGTTTAACGGGCATTGTGCTTAAACTGAAATTGAAATTAATGCTGTAATTAAATTGACTTTCAATTGTTTTTTTTAGCTAAGCTTTAGTATAGTGTGGGCTCTAAAGTTTATGCAGCCTATAAAAAAGTTTATGCAAAGTTGAAGTTTTTTTTGGTCTGCAAACTCTTTAAAAATTATGGGCGTTTTTTTTCAAAGGCGTAAGACATAAAAATGTTATGTTCAAGTTAATTGTTAATGGAATCGAATTTATTAGATTTTAATAATCAATAAATTTTAATAAGTGAAGATTGTAAATTTTGTTATTGAAAATATTCAAATTTGTATAAGACAAAAAATTGAATTTTTCAATGAATTAAAAACAAATTACAAAAAATGATTTTGCAATAAATAAGAAAATTAAAAAAAAATAAATTAAAACAAAAAATAAATTAAAAAAAAATTAATTTAAAAAAAAATTAAAAAAAATAAATTAAAAAAAATTATAAAAGTTACATTCATTATATAAAAATGTATAAAAAAATTAAAAAAAAATAGTTATTCAAGATGTACCTATTTTTTTAATTTAATTTTTTTAACATTATTTTTATTAAAGATTTTTATTCAGTAATTTTTTTTATTAAAAAATTTGGTTAAAAATATACAATATTTTTTATTATTCATAGCTTAACCATTTTTTTGAATCAAAATATTCACTGAAGCCCGCTGTTTACATTTATTTATGCAATCTCGATTTACCTTGATAGCTTAGCTATATGTATATATATTCATATGCGTTTTGCTAAACAATATATTATAATTGCTTAGTGGTTTTTTAATAGCTCCTATTAAGTTGTACGTCAGTGCGAATTTATAATAAAACTGATTCATCTAAAGAGCTCTAGGGGGAGGGGGCGGCCAAATAGATCACGTGCTAAATATCTGTTCGTCGCAATTAGCATTGAAATAAAATAAAACTTTAACGAACTATTAATCAAACTCAACAATTTAGAGCACCTTTAGCCAGAATGCGGATGTTGAAAACTTTATTTTGAACAGCTTTATATATAAAACTTTATATATGTGTATGGCAGCCACTTATGAATGGACTCCAAATGATTGGAAGTCTGTTTCGCTAGCATACAGTACAATGCTGTAGAGTTATGTATATATATAGATATATATATATATATATATATATATATGGGTTTTTCAGTTACGCTTGCGTATTAAGCGTTGCTAATTCTTTTTATTGCGACTTCGCCATGGAAGCGTTGGCAGACTGCCTTCAGCAAGGTCGTTCGCAAACTTATTGCATTAACTGTGTGGCGTTTATATCCGTTTGCAGCTTTTCTCTATATCATTTTTCTATTAATTTTATAAGTATTTGCCTTGCGGCCAAACACGCTATATTTATTTTTTGAAGGGTTACAACAGCTCTGAAGTGTAGACCTTATACCAATTGCTTGTTTTTTGTTTTTATAGCAATTAATGCCCAAGTTTATAACTCACCAGCATTTTAAGTATTTACGCGCTGTGGAATTTCAAACTTCTAATTGCTGTTTATTAAGTGTTTATAACGTTTATTGCAATTGCAAAACAATTTGAAATTAACTAAAAAAATTGTTGCTTTTTTTAGGCCTAACCACTATAAATGGTTTTATTGCTTGCTTTTATGCTCGTACTTGACTAACTCTTTAATTAAGTTTTATATACGTGAGAAAATATAATCTGTACTTTCATCTTAAGTCAAACTCAAACAAACAACAAACTTTCGCTTTCTATAAAGTTCTGTGTGTTTTCCTTTCTATTTGTTTAATTATTTATCTTTCCTTGATCTAAATTTTGCAGTACGCTTGAACAGATTTAAATTAGATAATATAATATGCATATTTAATAAAAAAAACTTGTAGCATTTACTTATTGTATAAGTAGATTAAACATTGCTAATGCAGCAAGCAAATTAAAACGCCAATTGCAAGAAATGAAAGGCAGCCACAACAGCAGTAATAAAAACAACAACAACAACAAGTTACTTGTAGGTTTGGTCTTACAGTTACAAACAACAACAGTAATAATACAATCCAATAACCAAACAACTTCAATGTCAATCCAATGCAGGTGGCTGTTGGCTATGGACAGCGCCCCAGCTTTCGGTTTTTGGTCAACAAAACTAAAGACTAAAGACAAAAAAAAAAACAAGTCAGCGTGCTGTACTTGAGCTGCATATACATACAAATACCCTGTAGTTTTAGCTTAAATTTAATTTATTTAATTTTATTACTTGTATTTTAGTTTTACCAACTACAAACTTTAAGTTTTTTGAGTTTTTGCATTAATATACAGTTTCTTTTTAATTCCTATTTAATTTATAATAAAATATATTAAATATATTATATAATAATATATTATATTAAAATTTATTACTTGTATAGCAATTTTCCCAATTATAAAGTCATCAATCCCTGAGTTCCTTGAGCTTGTGCATTAAACTTGGATGCAAAAATGCTATGTATGCCTTGCTATATAGCCATGTTGAAATACATAACTGTAGCTTTTAAAATAACCGAGTTATTTAAATATAATATCTTTATTGCTTGTATTCTAGTTGTACCAACTATAAAACTATAAGTTTTTGCATTAAAATATTTTGCAGTTTAATTTCTTTTTAGTTTCTATTTAATTTATAATAGCTTTATTATGTGTATACCAATTTTCCCAATTATAAAGTCAACAATCTCTGAGTTCCTTGGGTTTGCGCATTAAACTTCGATGCAAAAATGCTTTATAAGCTTTGCTTAATGTCCATGTTGAATTACATAGCTGTAGCTTTTAAAATAACCGAGTTATCTAAGCTTAGCATTAGCTTTAACATTTGCTTATAGTTTATATTTACTTTATGCTGAGTTTCTTGAGATTTTGCATTAAAATACTTTGTAGTTTGAATTCTTTTTAGTTTATATTTAGCTATATTACTTGTATATCCAATTTTCCCAAACTTAAAGTCTAACAATCTCTGAGTTCCTTGAGGTATGCGCTTTAAAATTTCTATACAATAATGTTAACTAAGCTTTGCTTTATGGCCATGTTGAATTACATAGCTGTAGCTTTTAACATAGCCGAGTTATCTGAGGCTAGTTCAGTAAAAGTTTAGTAAAAATTCAATTAATAATTGCTAATATTCATTTTTACTGTTTTTAAAATTAAAAGTGTGTTATGCCATATTTTATATATACAGGGTGTTTGTTTGGTTGCTGCTTTTGATTTATCTGTAACGCTCGCTCGATTTTTTTTGTATAAAAAGTTTGTATGTGTGTGTGTGTGGAGCTTAATTGTTTCGCTTTGCTTTGGGTGTTTTGTAATCGCATTACGTTTGTAGAGGAAATTTTGTTGCAGGGGGGGAATTTTATGTTTGGCCTGTTTCAGGTTCTGCTTAAACATTTCGGACGCTTCCATTGTGCAATAAGCAGAGCTAAGTATATATAAGATGCAGATATGTGACTATAATTAGCAAAAATGTTTAGCTTGAGAGAGAGAGAGAGACAGATCCGGTTGCAGGATTGTCTGCAGCTCTAGAGAGGATGTATGCCAACTTAAATTAAGTAAGCGCCCGTCTAGCTTTTGCTTTTGTGGTTTGTTTTATTTCTTATATATTAACGTACTTGAAACCGCACCCAAAATCAACCCAAATTCTTGACAAGTTGAGGTATGCACTAAGAAAAAATTATTTATTAAGCTATAAGTGTTAATGTTATTAGAACTTGGCTTAAAATTGTTTAATTTTCCACTTTGGTTAAACTTAAACTTTTTCTTTCAGTGCAGCACTTTGCAATTTGTTCAGGTGCATGCTGAAGGATTAGTGCAGTTTTCATATTGACTGCGAATTGAATTGGATTGCTTTAGTTTTTTTTGGCTAAAAGCACAAACAGCAGCTAGTACAAGTTTTTTTTTTTATATTTTTGCTTAATATTTTTTTTAGAGCTTGTTGTCTGTCTGTTTGCAGCAGCAGCAGCGACTGCACTTTTAGTCTCTAAACTGGAAAGATCGGTTTCAGGTTTCAAGGACTTTTGTGTGGACATTCACTTTTGTAGCGAGCAGAGACCGCGCTGCCAAGATGCATATAGAACCAACTGCAACATTGACTGACTAACTGACTGACTGACTGCATGGCTGGCACACTGAGCTGCATTTTATGCCAGTTTTGAACCACGAGCATGGCGCATGGCAAGAAAAACACAAAAAAAAAAAGCAACAACAACAGGTTGTTTAACCAACGCACACACACACACAGAATTTGCATAAGTTAAAGTTTTTAAACTGGACCAACTAGCCAAAGTTTTTAACATTTTTTGTTGTTGTTCATAGTTGGGAAAGTGCAGTTAGACTTTAAGCCTAAGTAGCTCGAGCTTAAGCCTCAGCTGCAACTTTTTGACATTACAGCTGTTTAAACATTTAGTTGTTTCATTTGAAAGTAATCAGCATTGTTGCTTAACAAAAAAGCAACGGTACATTGTATTTGGTATATATATTTTTTTCTTTTCTTTTTTTTTTGTATTGTTAGCGCTTTTTGTTATTGTCGTTGTCATGTTTTGCTTATTGCATTATGACGCCCGCAACAACTTTAAATGCTAATTTTTTTTTTGCTTTGAATACAATTAAATGTGACTGTGCCTAGGAGAATTTTCGAAGTGTAGGGTATGCATGAATTTCAAAAAATGTATGAAAAGTGCATAAATAATTAAATTCAAAAAATACATGTATATATACAAAATTAATAAGTGAATTGAAATAGTTTTATGAGACATTTTATATTATTAAAATTAAATTAAAAGCTGAAATTAGCTAAAAAAAAAATATTAGCTTTTCTAAAAATTAAAAAAAAATATCAATCACAAATACTAAAATTTAAAAAAATACATATTTAAAATTAATAAATAAAATAAAATATTTTTATGACATTTTTTATAATCAAAATTAAATTTAAAGCTGAAATTAACCAAATAGAAAAAATTAGCATTTCTAAAAATTAAATCAAGCACAAATTACACAAAATATTTTGTTACATTTAATAAAATAATTACAAAATTTTCATTGCACATTTTATGTTTATGAAATTAATAAATAAATTTTTTTTTAATAGTAAATCAAATATTTTTTTAAAGAAATAATAATAATAATTACGTAAATAAAAATATAGCTTTTTTACAAATTTTTAATAGTTAATAAATGAATTAAAATTTTTTTCATTTCACATTTCTGTTCATGAAATTAGTACATAAACTATTTTCATATTATTTGCACAAAAATTAATTAAAACTATTAATATATAATGTTGCTTTAAAATCAAATAGAAAAATTCGTATAGTAATTGCATATTTAAATTCCGTCGCATACTTTAATATATTCTAAGACATTCAAAGCCTAAAATAGTGTTTAACACTTTATTTTTATTAGTTTCAGTCTTTAACGAGCATAGCTAAGAGCCAAACTATGCTAAAATATGCCCACAACTTGTTTTAAACATAAATAAAGTCTAGACGCTAAAGGAATAAAATTAAATTAAATTTAAAATAAAAGCAACGAATTTTAAGAGTAGCTCAGCTTGAGGTCTAAACACAGTTTGTTACTCTTATTAGTGGTGGTTGTTGTAGTTACTTTTGCAATTATTACACAATAAATTATAATACGAGTTTGTTGTGGTTGGCGCATCGAATCGAAATGTTTGTCTTGATTGGATTTTATTGAGACTGAAGCTGAGGCATTGTGGCTGCGCTTAAGGTGCATCAACGCCAGCAGCAGCAACATTATGATAATCAATATCATATCAGTTTAATGTATATATATATATGTGTGTGTGTGTGTAGCTGTTCTAATGCGCTTTGGGAACTTGTTTTGCTTTTGTGCGGACCAAGGTGCAAACTTGATTGTCGCATCTGCAATTTTGACATTTCGCATGCTCTCAACCTTGAAATCAAATGCGAGTTATTGTTGTTGCTGCTGCTGCTGTTGAGTTTGCGATCTTGTGGGCTAGTTCATAAATTCAATAGCTGTTTGGCTTTGACAATATGCAACAATATGGTTGATTGGATTGCGTACCACAATCTGTGGCATATACAAGCTGTTGCGTCAAAAGCGCTCATGCCTCGCAAAAACTCTTAAAGGTCATTTGGTTGTCAACTGTGTGTGTGTGTTGTGGCTTTGACATTGCAGCTTCACTATCTCGCTCTCTATCTAACGACTGCGCAGCAACACAAAAGCTGCGCAAGCTTTCACTCAGCGCCAAAATAAAGAACTCAGAACTCAAATCGCAAAGGCTTGCGCATTTGCAAGTGAGCTCAGCACAAAGGTCACACCAAAAGGACTTTCGGCACATGCGTTAACTCGCGCTCTCTTCAAAATTTTATGAATGAATTTCCCCATTGGCTGCAGCCTGCTGCCCCAAAACCTACGACAATTGCTGCTGTGCGCCATGAATGAATGACGCAGTTTGCGGTTTGCCGTTTCAATTTCAACGTGACGTCAGCGCGCGTAATACATATAGCGTAGTATATATAGCTATATATTTGGCGTGGGCGTTCTTACTTTTGCCAATGCACAGGCTGGCAGCAGCCAAAACGTGTTACCTTAATCCCTTTATATGTGCCGCATGCTAACGACGCATGCAACAGCGCAGATAAGATAAAGTTAGCTAGCATATGAGATAAAAATATTATTCCAAATAACTGACAACTCTTATCGCCAACTATAACTCTATTGTCGTATTATTTATCCTTCACTATAAAAGTTCAAAGTTATGCGTATAAATATATTTAAGTTGCTTAACAGCTTTTGTTAATTTCAAATTGTGAAAATACCCATAAAAACGCGCTATACTTGTCTGAAAAATGAAAGTTCTATAACTTTTAATGGCAAATTAATTTGCTGCCATTAAGCTAGCAGCTTTATTCCTTATGCTTACTCAATAAAATAGCAATATTTTATATTTTATGTTAACTCAGCTAATTTTTAAATGAAAGTCTTTGCTGCATAAATTTGCAGTAATTTAGCCAAATTGCTTTGATAACTTTAGCTAAGCAGCCAGCGAGTATCAAATTAGCTTCATACCAAACCAAATTAAATTTACTATAACAATATTTAGTCGCAAAAACTTTTGAAACAATACAATCTCTTTTAATTGTTCTCTAAATATTTCTGTATAATAAATAAATATTTTTTATAGCTGTTGCTACTAAAATATTTCTAACTTATAAAAAATAAAGTTCTTTAACTTTGTTTACGCTGCATTAAATTATATTAATTAAAGAATTTTATATTAAACTCAGGCTAAGCGAAATTATTTGAATATACAAAAAAAATTCATTGCATTCCCAACAATTTGCTTTGATAGATTTCAATCTAATTGCTCTAAAGATTTCTGTTTATCAGCGCTATATAATAAATAAATCTATTTTATAACTAATGCTACTTTTTTTCAGTAATTGAATTAGTTTTATGTCATTAGGCCAAAGGCAACTTTTATTTAGAGTGCCACTGAATTTTAAATTGAACTCAAACTAACCCAAACTAAGCTTTAAGCTGATTTTAGGCATACAAATTGCATTTTTAGAAGCAAAAAAATACTTAGAATATTATTTGAAATTAAATAAAATTCATTGCGTTCCCAAACAATTTGGTTTGATAGATTTCAGACTAATTGCACTAAAGATTTGCAATATATAATTTATTTCTCAAGCTACTAAAATACTTTTTTCTATAGAATTAGCTAGTGCAACCCTCGTATGAAGCTAATGTAAGCTTTTAATAAACGCCCACGCAGTTAGTAGCAGGACTCAGGACCTGCTGCAATCAATTTATGAGTTATTACGCAACATACGCTAGTCAAACTTAAATTGCACTTAATTGTACGTTATGTCCACAAATAAAATACACACACACACACATGCACACACACATAGGCACATGCACATTTACCGTTACTAGTCATGCGCACGCCACAGCAACAACAACAAAGAGGCGCCAACGCCCACACGGTCAAAGGGGCGCCAACAGTCGTCGCCAGTCGTGTGGCCCCTGCTGTTGTGTCGTCGTCCTCGTCGTCGTCCTTTTCAATTGCCCAGCTCTCCACATAGCAATTGCTACGGCAGCATGTGCTCCCAGCTGGCTGCTCTAGTTGCTGCTCCCGCTCCTGCGTTCACTTCGTAGGCGCCTGTCGTCTGCCCTTTGGTTAAAGCAATTGCTCTGTCCAGTGCCACAAAATGTTGCTTGCTACTTGTTGTTGCTGCCGCTTCATTGATTTTTCATTATATCAGCAGCAGCATCAGCGTCATCAGCAACAGTCGCTCCATTGTAGTGTAGTGTATATTAAGCCAAAGCTGTTTGGCTTATATAGTTAGTTAATTGTTATCTATGCTTGTAATTAAAAATTCATAAACATTAGAACATCTTTCAACTCTCTTCATCTTTGTTTGCTAACGAAACTGAAAGCTTGTAATGCTTTCATTTTGTTATAAAAGGTTTTAAATTTATTCTTTAATTGCTTGTTTTGCTTTTTAAACAATATGCTATCAAAAATTTAAATATACTCAAAGCAGGTTTCTCAAACTTGTATACAAATTAATTTTCTTTGTTTCACTTTTAACTTAATTAAGAAAACTTGTGAAAATCTTCAGCTTTGAGGTTAGAGCATTTTGTTGTCGCGTTTTTTTTGGCATTCGATTTTACTTTCTTTTTTCTTTTTGGCTTTTACTCTCTTGTTGCTGCTCTGCCCACGCGTTTCAGCGTCGATTGTCGTTTGGCCCTTTGGGTTTATATTTACGTATTTCTATTTTTAGCTCTGGCAATTTTCGTAAATAGAATGTTGGCCAGAAGAAGAACAAGCAGGACTCTTACACGTCACGTCCACATCAAGTGAAGTCAACTGGCTGTTTGTTAGTCCCCTCGTGTGTGTCTGTGTGTGTGTGTGTGTTGCTGATAAACATGAACTGCTGCTTATCAACGATTTGCGCACATTTTTAGTCTCATTTTGCACTTGGCGCCCACACACAGAAAATTCAAATACATTAACAACAGATGCAGCTGGTACAGAGGGTATTTTTATATGGCTATTGTCATGCCGTATAGAGATTAGGTAAGCGTACAATTGAACTCGCTTTGACCAACGAACTCTCTCTGTGTTGGCATTGTTATAAAATTATGTGATTTACACATTTCTAAAGAAATTATATAACAGCTGAAGTGGAGCAAAGCAGCTATAGAGCAATCTATAACATTGTAATAGACTAGAGCAGCACTTTTTAGCACAATTAGCAAACTATCGATAGTATCGTTGGTAATAATATTAGTCATAACTTTTTCAAAAGCAATTATGTAACATTCATGTAGATTGAAGCAGCTGCTTAGCACAACTAAGTGACTATCGATAGTATCGATTGTAATATTAGTAGCCTAAAGCAGCTGTAGAAGAACAATAACTAAATTATCGATAGTATAGATGGTAATATATATGTGTTTGCTTTTTCTAAAGAAATTATATAATATTGATGTAGATTAGAGCAGCGCTAGAGGAAGTGCTTAGCATAACTAAGAGACTATCGATAGTATCGATTATAATATTATAGTAATATAATAATATAGTAAGTGAACAACAAAACAAGGATGAACATTTTTAGCATAACTATACTTAGCAATAATATTTATGATAACTTTTTTGAAAGAAATTATATAAAAATGACGTAGATTAAAGAAGCGCTAGAGGAACTGCTTAGAACAACAAAGAGACTATCGATAATATCGATTGTAATATTATAGTAATTATGTAAGAAATTATAAATTATATTAACTGTGAATCAGAAGAAAGGAGCTTTAGTGGAACTTGCTTAGCATAAGTATAGCTAGTAAAAATATTTGTGATTCCTTTTTTTAAGCAAACTATATAAAAGCACAATAAATTTGTGATTTGTTTTCTAAGGATATAATATATTTTTATCCCAAAAAGTTTTAGCGTAGCTATGAAACTATTGATATATAGATGATAATAATTTATAAGATATATTTTTCTAAAGTTGCTTTTAATATTTTTCGTATAGTTCTCTAATGAAATTATGAATGCTTGTTGCACAAAATGAAACTAATATGAAACTATCGATAGTATCGTTGCTACAACAATCAAAAACATCGATTGCGCTTTAAGTATATTTATATCCTTCAAAGCTCTTAAACATTTTTATGCCAGCGTAACTGACAAGTCGGTAGCTCTTACTTTTCTCTGTAAACTCAGCTTGACGCCCACGCAGCGCGACAGGACATTAATTTCATGGGTGTTTGCTTTTGTGGCAAGGCCCACAAGGAGGCTTAGGCGGGGCTCAGCGCTCCATGGCAGGTCATCACTTTAAGGTTATATATTTGAGCTGCGTTCACGCTTCGTCAGTTTTCAAATGTGCCACAAATTGTTGTCGCTGTGTGTTGACGGCAACTTTCAATTTTGCGCACAAGAAAAAAAAATAAAAATAAAAGACCAAAAATTGGCAACAAATAATTGTTGTGCGTGCTTATGTGTGTGTGTGTGTGTGTATTATCAAAATTGGTTCATGGCAATGCTTGTGTGCGTTTTGGCAGCCGCACGAGCTCGTTAACGCCGCCTAACGGAGGCTGTGCTTGCCACGGAGGCGTTGCGCCAAGTGTTAGGACATAATACAGCAAACACGCATACACACACACAGACACATGCATACAGCAGCGACAGTAAATGCAACAGCAGCAGCCACCAGCAGCAGCAACTTGTTGTTGCAAGCTCTACAGCTGCAACCAGTTCCATTCTAATGCGCCTGACAAAGTGAGCGTTGCACATATGCATAAAGACAAGAGCGTTGCACCGCGAGAAACGCATGAGGCTCGAAAATAATAAAAAAATATATTGAAATTTTTAGCACATGCTTAAAAAGTTTATTTCAAATTTGTTTGTTTGTTTGTTGAGGTGCTGCAAGCAAATTTAAGTGCCATATTTGTTTTTATTTCAAGTGTGAACTTTAAAGTATTTTATCATCTTTCAGTTTTATTTATTTCTTAGTTCGTATAGATTTATTAGCTTATTTAAATATTTTATAAATTTGCTTGAGGCTTTAGTCCAAACTTTTGTATATTTTTCTTGAAAACTTTGAGCAAATTTAAATTTTCTATTGTCTCAAGTATCTATATCGAATCTTTATTTCTTGCTTGTCGCTTTAGATTTATTACTTTATTTAAATATTTTGTTAGATTTTCTTGCTTACAAATTTTACTTTAAAGTATTTAAATTCTTTTTAAGAACTCCAAGCTAATTTATTTATTTATTGCGTAGTCTGAAATTCAAAGTTTTTCACAGTCCACTGCGATAAAGAAGTTTTATTTAAAGATAAACTTATAGTATGCGCATTTCTAGGAACTTGCTTTAGATAACTTAAAATTGATCACTTATAAGCACGATCTATAAATATCAGCAAAACAACCGTTATATATAATTGCTACTACAGACAATTTGTCTTTTGCTTAACTAAGCGATGAGTTTATTTTTAGTTTGGCAACAGCAGTTATGACGAGATAATGCGTTTCCAACTAAAATTAAAGTTGTTGGTTTATGAACAAAGCTTTGATATTTGGGGCAGACAAATTGTAGACAACGCGCGATTCTTCAAGTGTAGATTAGTTACAAATTAACGTACATTCTTCTTACTCTATAGGCATGTACTCAAGTGTGTGTGTGTGTGTGTTTGTGTGTGTGTGTGTGTGTGTGTGTTGAGTGCAGCAGTGTCGCTGCCCTTGGAGTCGTTTCTTGACGTTGTTTGTGCCACAGAATTAAGGTCGTTGTTGCTTGTTGGTTTCGATTGTTCTTTCAATTTTGTGCAACACACACACGAAGTCTGGAATTCAGGATGCGCTGTCGTATACGTAATATGTGCTCAAGCTTTCACTTTTGCGCGCGCATAAATTAATTGCCTTATACTTTGCTCTCAATCGATGGCATTTGATATTGTTCTTTGATGCGTAGACACGCCCTTTTAAATGCCTTTGTGGTTGCTTTTGTTGCTTAAGCAATTCACTTTGCATGCAATGTTCATAATAAAAAAAAAAAAATTAAAACGACATTCTTTTGAGCCAACACCCAACTAAGCACAAGCTGCATTCATTTGTTGCTGTTGTTGTTGTTATTTGTTAGTTTCATGCTTTTTTAGAAGCCATGTGTATCAAATGAGCTGCAACCAAGAAGCCAGCCAAAGACACACTATAGCAATATATATATATATAAATATATATATATGTGTAGCTAGAGTTTATAGCTAGCGGCGTGTGTGTGTGTGTGCGTGTGTAAGCAATAACTAAACCAGTCTTGAAAGGTGTCTTTTTCTTAAGCTGGCATCTTAGGCCGACAACAGGGCAAACACACACACACACACACACACACAAGTGCAACTGTGATCAAAGCTCAGCAAGCAATGGTAACAACAGTCACAGGCCACAAGACTAAACGCGCTGAAGTAAACAAAAAAAAACGCAAGCAGTGCAAATAACCAACTGCTGTATACACTTTATATACTTAGTTTGCTATATATAAGAATATGGCAGCTATAAAAGCTAGCAAAGTTTGCTGCAGACTCGTTTAGCTGCATATCGATAACTTTATATAAATCTACTGGCGTTAACTGACTTAGTTAACTTTTTGTATACTATTACTTACTTCTGCAGCAACTTATTGTTGTTATTTATATAAATTAATGTATCGCTAATTATATTTTTATTGATAACTTTTAAAAGTGTTTGTAGCTATTGAAATGTCCCTGGTGCTTATCGCTTGTGCATATCAAAAACTTTATATAAATCCACTAGCGTTAACTGACTATCGTTTTTACTATTACTTGCTTATGCAGAAACTTTTGCTAATTAATGTATCTCTGTTCGATTTCACAAATGTATTTTTATCGATAGCCTTGTAAAGTGTGTTTTTGCAATCGAAATTCCCATTGCTGTCACTTGTGCATATCGATAACCTTATATAAATCAACTAGCGTTAACTGACTTAGCGTTTTTTTTTGACTATTACTTACTTATTCAGCAACTTTATGCTAACTTAGTTATAACAATTATTGTATCGATAAGTGTATTCTTACCGATAAAATGTTAAAGTGTATTGTAGCTATTGAAATGCCCATTGCTGTTGCTTGTGCTTATCACTTGTGCATATCGATAACTTTATACAAATCAACTAGCGTTAACTGACTTAGTTATCGTTTTTCTTACTATTACTTGCTAATGTAGCAACTTGTACATATTAATTATAACAATTAATGTATCGCTAATCAATTTCATAAATGCACTCTTATCGATAACTTTTTAAAGTGTATTGCAGCTATCGAAATGCCCACTGCTGCTTGCTTGTCTTGTGGTTACTTGACTTGGGCTTGCACTTGGACTGTGTCTGCGGTTACGCTTTTAAGCACAAGGGGATAAATCAAATGGCGGGGGCTGTTGGTGGGCAGCTGGCAGGGCAAGAGGCGTGGCATGGCGACGGCAGCAGCTAAAAAGCATTGATACACATTATAAATGAATTTGCTTGTGTTTTTGTTGTTGCTGCTGCTTTAATATTTATTTATTTTTTTTTTTTTTATTTGCAATTTTGGTTGTTGGTATTCATAGTCAGATTTCAGTGCATAAAATAGCAATTTAAACGTTTCTTGTTTGCTGCTACAGAGTGTGACTGTATGTGTATTAGTATGTGAGTGTGTGTGTACGTATGTGTGTTTTTGAAAATCGAAAGCAAGGTCTTTTTATTTTTTTCTGCGCCAGCACACGCAGACAAGAAGAACAGAAAAAAAATAAAATAAGTATATAGCCAGCGTTCTTTTGCAGTTGTGTATGTGTGTGTGTGTGTACTTAAGCTCTACATTTAGTTTAGAACGTAATTTTTATAAAATTAGCTAACGCCCCAGTCACATGCAGCCAAACATGAACACCTCCCCCCGTCGCCCACTTAGATTTGAATCCAACTGTAAGCTTTGGCGTTTGTCTGGCTTTGTTGCTATTCCAAGCAAGTGTTTGTACTATTTTTATTCAAAGTTAAAAATAATCAAAATCCATTTAGAACATGCGAAGATAGTTTGTTATAATTTAAAGAAAATCAAACAAACTTACAACGCGCTTAAAAATCAAATGAAGTTGCTTGGGAAATAATTGAAATCCATTTAGAATATGCAAAGACAGTTTGTTGAGAAAGTAAATCAAACTTACAAATCAAATGAAGTTGCATGAGTAGCTTTGTATTTGTTAAAAAAATAATTATATATTTTAATGCATTTAATAATTTAATCAAAATCCACTTAGAGCATGTGTATATATAATTTAAATTTAAAGCACATAAAACAAACTTACAACTTGCTTAAAAATTAAATGAAGTTAGTATGGGAAACTTTTAAGTTGTAAACTAATTTTTAATATATTCTAATAATCGAAATTCATTTAGCACAAGCAAAGATTTTTGGTTATAATTTAAAGAAAATACAACAAACTTACAACTTGCTTAAAAATCATATTAAGAGTTGTATAGGAAACTTTTAAATTGTTAATATATTTTAATAAACGTTACAACTCGTTTAGCTTGGCCTGGGAAATTTTTAATTTGTACCAAATTATTAATAAATTTTAGCTGTAATTTGTTACGACTCGTTTGAAGCGGAAGTTACGTCTTCGCAGCAATTTGTCGAGATTTATTTTCGTAGATATCTGGCCTGGCCATAGATAATGCCTTTCAACTTCAACGTTATTTTTTTGTTTGTGCTCTTGTCTCATTTCATTTGCGGCACGTGTCTGTAAATGCAGCAACGTCATCAAGAGCGGCCTAATTACAATTAGTGCTAACACCACACACACACACACATACACACACACACATACACACATGTATATATATTAAATATACAGTTGTCAAGGGCATAGACTTGGGGCAACAAACTTCGATAAGCAAGCGGCTCTCCCCCGCCTCATGCATAATGCATAACTGTAAATGCATCCTGTTAGCTTTTTATTTTGTTTTTTTTAAATTTTTTTATTATATTTTGGTGTTTATTTGTTTTTGCTATTTGATAAGACGCACACAGCTGGCAATCGAAATCATTTAAAAATTAAATTATATATACAGTCTATTGGGCTGATAAAAATAAATATATATAAATAGCATTAGCTTTAAGGGCAATTGCTTATTGTTGCTGTTGTTGTTGTTGCTTGCAACAATTACAAGCTATATAAACATTAAGCTGTAATTAAAAACAAATTGAGTCTTTGCGCAGCAGTTCAAGAACTTTTTGTCATTGTCATTGACTTTGAATTTTAATAACATGTGTTTACAGCTTTAATTCTGTTATTAATTATAGCAAATTATATGCTATTAGTTAGTCAGCAACTAGATTGAGCTGTAGCGCAGCAAATGTAAAAATCAAATAAATTTATATAAAACAAATATTTATTGCACTACAAGCCACATAAAAACAATAACAAATTATAATAATAATAACAGCAAAGCAATTTCGGTGCAGGCGACAAAAATGTGTGCATTAAATAAATGTATTTTAATTTATTTATTTATTTGTTGTTGGCAGGCATTTCGATACGCTTTAAAGTGAATTGCATTAAATACACATACAAGCAAATGAAAAAAATACAAACACACAGACAGAGCAGTGAGTAAGCGCTTTGTATGTGTGTGTGCGTGTGCACAACATTTATTTCTAATTAATTTAATTTTTATTTTCGCGACTGTTGCCGGTGCAGCTTTAAGTGTTTTAACAGCGTGGGGGGTTGCAGCGGGGAACGGACAGCAGGTCTCTGTTTTGGGTCGCGCATGAATTGAAAAAAGAACGGCGCACGAATTTCGTATAAGAAAACTTTTAGTGCACAAAAAAAACAAAAGCTACTGTGTGCGCCTGTGTGTGTGTGTGTGTGAGCATACCTGACGTAATTGTGTGCCAAACACAACACACATAGAATCGACAAACGTAAGAGAGCGCGAGCGCGAGAGCGCGGGAGTAATTGAGAGCGCTGCTTGGCTGGCTTGATCAGCAGCGCTGCCAGCGCTGACGTCGCTGACGTCGCTGCTGTATTGCCGGTTTCGAAAATTCAAAAGCAATAACAACAACAACAACAACAGCGCAGCAGGCATAGCAACTAGTGTGCGGTGGCGCAAATATAATTAAACTTTCGAATGGGATCAAGTTTTTGTTGTTGCTGCTGTTGACGTCGACGCCAACGCCAACGCCAGCTGCGTTGCTGCACTCACTCAAAACTTTGAGCGTGCTTTTGTGTGAGCGCTTTAAGCTTTTTGCACTCAATTTTCTGCTGCTGTTGCTGCTGCTGCCTCTGCTGCTGCTGCTGCTGCTGCTGGCTGCTTGGGGCTTATTGGGGCGGCCGCGTAGTCAAGTTTCATGCCACCAAATTGTCAAGTCAGTCGTTCAACGAGAGTGACCGCGTACGAAAGCCTCAATCATCATATAGCGGAGACGCACAAAACCAAATAAAAAAGCAAAAGAATTCAATTAAAACAAAACAAGCAAAAATTTATTACAAAAGAGAGAAATATATATAAAACGAGCTAATAAGCAAATATATATATGCAGCCAAAAAACAAAGTGAGCATAAACATATAATATACAAATATACATTATACAGCTCAAGCGCAAAACATAACTATATAGATACATATATGTGTGGCATATAATTTGTTGCAATAACAACAAATTAACAAAACGAGCAGCGTACAGAACTTTCTCGAGCCTTTGAAACTGTTAAACTGCGTTTTAGCTCCTGTCTGCCTGTTGCTCTCACACTGCGTTCGCTCTGCTGCGCTCGCACTCTCGCTCTCTCTCGCTCTGAAACACTTGAAAGCAAAACATATGTTTGGCAGCAGCAGCAGCAGCAGCAACAATTGAAAGCAGCTTGGGCATATAGAATTGCATTGTAAAGAAATTCTCTAACATATGTTGAACGCTAGAGGCCGCTTTCAGCTACACTAGGCGTATACGCGTTTTCTTTAAAGCAACGCGCGCGTGTGTGTGTGTCAAATACAAAGTGTGTGTGCGTGTGTGAGTGTGTGTGCAAAGTGCAATTGAAAAAACGTTGTGGCAACATCTGAAGTGTTGTCTTAGTTGGTGGTGCATTCTGCTAACTTATAAATATATTCCTTGCAACCAAATTGCGCCGACTGCAGCGCATAACAGCACACATATGAAACCGGAAAATTGGCGTGCAACATCATCAGCAAACACAAACACATCACCATCCACATCAGCTGCCGCAGCAGCAGCAACCAAAAACAGAGCAACAACAACAGCAACAACAGCAACGTACAATGCTAAGGTAAATGTCAAGCCCAGCAGCGACACGCCCCAAACCACCCACTGACTTGCAGCCACACCCACACAAAAAGATACACACACACACACATACATACACTCAATTGTAGCATATGGCAAAAAAAAGTTTCAAATGCTGCGTAGCTCGTTAAATAGCAAAACACACACAAATTTGTTGTTTGTCTATTTAGTTGTTATTTTTTTTCTCTAGCTGCTAATTTGTATATATGTATGTGTGTGTTTTTTTATTTAAGTGCGTTTATGGCAATTTGTCGCTGTGGCTGCTGCTGCTGTTCGTGGCTCATTAAGTGCCAAGAATTTGCGCTTTACTTTTAAAATGTTGTTGCAATATTTTGAGCCAAACATATGTTGAAATAGTTGCTATGCTATTGAAATTCAAATCAAATTTGAAATTCCAGTTCAATACGTTTAAGCGTGTCAACTACTAGACATATGTGCATATATCCGGGTTCATTAGCGTGTCGTATAGTGAAACCTAATGACTTGGTCAGTTTTTTTTTAAACGATTTTCTTTGCATGCGCCAGCAGCTGTTGGGCGGCTATAGGCGCAAGTCTTAGGGCTGGGTCACGTGTGACGCGCAGCCCTAGACACACACACACACACACACACACACTTGCACATATATTTATTTCACAAGCGCAAATTACATTTGAAGCGCTGCAAGCCCTCACTAATTACATTACATTACATTGCTCTATGCACACACACACACATTAATACATATATATGTATGTCTGTCTGTCTAGCTGTCTCTCTATATAACACTTGGCACTTTAGCTTTGCTGCTGCCAACTTATTTTAATTTATATTGTTTTGATTTCTGCTGATATCGTGAGTTCGGTTCGGCTTTTTGGCATTTTTGTGTGTCACTTGTGCAGGCAACGCACGTTGCCAAAATGGATGCCCAATTGGACTATCAATGGGCCCTAGGCAAACATATTTATATAAATATACACTAGCATATGGCTTAACACTCGAAAAAAAACGCTTTTAGTTTTTAAAACAAATGCTAAGCTACAAAAGTTATATATGCACTAAAATAAAACTTATAAAAATATTAAGCATAAAATAAATTTTTATTTTTTTCTATAAAATATTCTATCATACAAAATTTTTTACAAATATTTTGAGCTCACATTTCAACTCCATCGAAGTCTGTAATAAATTTTATATAAAGCAACAACTCAAACTTTCAATTTATTGACAATTAAAGTTTTATAAAATACATTTTAATTATATATTTATTTTTTTCTATAAAATATTTTTTCATTAGGCAGCATACAACATTTTTATATTAAATATTTTGTCTTCACATTTGATAATGTTAACAATTTTTATATAACTCAAACTTTCAAGTTCTTGACATTTAATATATTTTAATACATTTTTATTATATTTTTATTTATTTCTATAAAATATTCTTTCAAAGGCAGCATTTAAATTTATATTATAAATATTTTGAGCTCACAGTTTAACATCATTGAAGTGCTTAATAATTTTTATTTAAAGCATTATTTTGCATATATATTTTTGTAGAATTTTGTCTGCTTAAAAATATATAATTAATTCAAAATATATTTTTTAAAGATTTTTAATATTGATTAAAACAAATTCAGTTTCTACTAGCGAAATCAAATCAAAACAAATTGCAGCTTACGAAATAAAAGTCAAAGTATGGCAATAAAATAAAAAAAAAAAATATATGAAGCTAATAAAAATAAATAATGCATAAAATAAATTAAAATAAGTGCTACAACTTCATAAGAAATAATTTGGTAGTTTCAGCTTATGAAATAATTATTCAAAAGTATAAAAATAAAACAATTCAAAATCAAATATTAGATTGATACATGTAAATAATAAATGTATGTTAGCTGCCAATTGAAATATATTAAAATAAATGCTTGTTTATATATAATTTAATTGGCATATATCATTAATTTATTATTGTATTAAACTCACAAACTTTATAAGAAATAATTGGATACTTTAATACATTTTCTATTTATGCCAAACTTTTTTTTGGCGCAGTGTATGGCTGCAAGCTATCTAGTATGTGTGGCATGTATATATATATATATATGCACGCATCTTGTCACATCGGCCCGGGCCGAATTATGTAAACAATTTTTATTGTTTGCATTTGGTATTTTCTGCTCTGCCGCTGCCGCTGCCTCTAGCTCTGCCTCCTGCCTTTGTTTTCAGTTTTATGGGCAAGAGAGTTGCGTGTGCGCCTATCAATTGTTATCGATTGTCCCCGCCAGCGACACGTTTCATTCTCTGTCTACAAATTGTTTGTTTGCTTATAATTGTAATTGTTGTTGCAGTTGCTGCGCTGTTACGAAAAAGAAAAAGTCAATAACTAAGCAAGAAAAATAGTTACAAAATAAACAATTGTCTGTCATGGCGTTTACTTATTTAGAGCAAACATATACACATTGTTTCAAAACACAAAAATATAGACTTTAGTTTGAAAAGCTTTTAGCATTGTAAATTTTTCTTTCTTCAAATGTAAATTCGAGTCTTGTTGATGGATTGTGATAAGCTCAACTTGCTGGCTGCCTCATATTTGTCTTTTTTCTTTTTGTTTTATTAGCTTTTAAACAAAAGGTGAATAAACTCCAAAACGAAATTAGCCAGGTAGAAGAAATATCTGTAAATTTTGTGTGTCTGTCTGTTGGGCACGCTATGTTACCAACTTGGCTCGCTTCTGACCTCATTGATAGTCTCATATATAGCAACCAATTGTTGTGCTGGCAAAAGACAAAAAAAAATATACAAAAAAATAATCTGCACTTAAGCCTGCGGCGCTTGCTAGACATACAAACTGTATAAAATTACGCATACGCATGCAGAACTGTCTAAAAGGGTTAAAGCCCAACGGCTTAGGCTGCTGCTATGGTTATTAATTTTTGTTATAGATACATATCAAAGCGCTAAGATTGGTTGGAAATTTTTAATGCTTTATGCATGGCAATGATTAAAAAATAAAATAGTTGGAAAAATATATTACGCATACGCATGCAGCAAAGTTTTAAGAGCTTGGGCTCTAGCTATGATTGGCTGGAAATTTGTAATGCGTTTTAACATTTAAGCAAGTTTTATAATTGACAAATAAAAATTATTGAAATTTAAAAACAAAATATTACGCATACTCCTGTACAGCTTTTGAAGCAAGTTAAAGGGACGCTAAAATATTTTTAAAATGTTAACTAAAAATACTTTTAAAAGCAAAAACGTGACGCAATATTTAAAAAAAAATTAGGAATATTTTTTGGAAATTTTATGAATATTTTTTTGCTGCTATTTTTATTAAATTTAAATACTTCTATATGTATAATTGCTATTAATAATTTAAATACGCTTTGTACATTTATATAAGCTGACTTCAAATTTATTTCAAACAGTAACTTTAGCTTAAACTGTTTTTAATTATCATTTGCAACTAGCGACAGTTTAGTTGTTTAGCTTAAAGTTCACAAATAGATAAAGATAAAGCCTTGTTCCAAATGGAATTAGTTTTGACGTAAACTGAATATGCAAAAAGTTGCTCTAATTAGAATTTCATTTGCGTATAGAGCGCGATAAGTAATTGTGCCAAATTAGCTATGTATGCAAATTATATGCAGGGGGGGTGGAGAGGGGAAACTGATCATATGCGAGTATGTGGGCCATAATAGGGTGTAGGCACATTGACGAAATAGGGGGAGAGACTCGACTCGACTGTATTTAAATTTTGCAAGGCAAAAGCAAAAAGCTGATGTAAATAATAATAATTTGGAATTTTTGCTGCTATTTGGCAAAGCTGCAAGCTAAACTCAAAGAGAGCGCAAGAGCGAGTGAGAGAGAGAGAGAGAGAGAGATATGTAATAGTTGTTGCATAACAAATAAACTAGCGCAATTGCTATAAAAGTTTGGGCGGTGAGGGGGGCGCGTAGTCCAAGAGCCATGCCCAGGCAATCAAGATCGCACCAAAGAACTATTAACACGCAGTTTAAGCTCACCTATGTGTGTGTGTGTGTGTCTGTCATTAAAACACATTTGTTGTACTGTTTTTTTAGTTGTTAGTTTTTTTTTTAATGTTTTTGGTTTCTTTGCTATTATTTACAAGTCACGAAGCCCGACCAAAAATTACGAGCACAAAGTCGCACGCAGCATAGGCGGCGCTTAGAGGGGGGAGCTGCGCGCATTTTTGGGTTAGGCTTTACTTCTTTTTTTTTGTTTGTGCAGTTAACAAACAATGCAAGTTAAAGTTGCAAGTGTGGGGGATTTCGAAATTGGGCAACTCTCAGCTGCAAGTTGGAATTTGAAATAATTACAAAAGGAAAAGTTGCCAGCGGGCACATTAAACAACAAATTACATAGTCTCAAGTCTCAGTGGGGTGATTTAATGAGCGCACACGTAAGCTAATGAAAGATGCAAAGCTGATCCTTAAAACAATTAGAGTTGAAGTTGCAGATGAGAAGTTGCGCGCTAAGTAAATTAAAGATAGAGTTGGAATAAATAAATTGCAGGCGCGACAAACTTAGAAAAAGTTAATTCAGCTAAAAGTAAATTTAAAAAAGATAAATCTAAAACTTACAAAAAAATACAAAAAATATAAATCTAAAATAAAAATGTTTCAAAAATGTTCTTAAGCCCAATAAAAAAAATATTTTCTTCAGATTAATTTAATGTTTAAATTAAACGAGCTAAACAAATTTAAAAATAAAGGTGTTAAGCCTTAAAAAACAAAAACATTTAAACAAGAAAAAAAGTTTGCCATCAACTAAAGTAAATACAATAAAATGTTTCGTTACTAATAAAGCTAAAAATATTTTTAAAAAATGCTAAAGTTAAAACAAATGTTTAAAAAATGTGCTAGAACTAAAAATAAAAATAATGCTGAATAATGCTAAATGAATAAATAAATATAAAAATATAAATAAATATAAATATGTATATAATAATGTTAGAAAACTAAACAATTTTAAAAATAAGGATCTTAAACTAAAAAAAGAGCTAAAAGCTTTAGGAAAGTTTTTACTCTGTTTCCTTAACCCTATTCTATTTTTATTCTATATAATGTATTCTATATTGTATTAATTTAATTAATTAATTTTTTTTGGAAAAATTAACATAATAAATATTAAAAAATAAATAAAAACAAATTAACTACAAAAAAGTTAAAAGCATTGACAAAAAATAAAAATAAAATAAGTTTAAAGCAATAGAATAAGAACTTAATATATTGTATTATTTATTTTGTTTGAAAAATTGACAATCATAAATATTAAAAAGTAAATAAAAGCAGATTGAATATAGTAGTTAATATTGCTAAACTCCATACTGAGTTAGTTTGAACCTTAACATTATTTCTGATTTAAAGCGTAAGCAATGAGCGTAAAGGTTTCTTATTAAAAACAGATTGAATATAATATTTAATATTGCTGCACTATAAACTGAGTTAGTTTCAACTACTGAAACTTTAACATTATTTCTGCTGTAAGCCCCAAGCGCTGAGCGTTCAGTGTCATGGACAAATGCGTAGCTCTGCGCCACTAATTAATTATAAATTAATAAAGTTCCCAGCCTGCATTTCAATTGCTGCGTTGCCATGACTTGCAGACCTAAATCTGTTAGCAAAGGGGGCATATGGCCACTTAGCTGCAATTCCCGGACACGGTCGTCAAGTCAAAGTTTTATTTGTTGTTGTTGTTGCTGTTTTTTGTATTAATGCAATCCAGCGCGCAAGCAGCTCTTGCTCTAGTTAATGCGCTTTTATCTTTGTTATTGGTTTGCTGCTTGGCTATTGTTGTTGTTGTTATTGTTGTTGTTATTGATTGTTAACCTTGAGTCGCACGTACACGGCGAAGGTCGCCAAGTGCGTTGTCCGTCGGGTATTTTATGCACAAACTAAATAGCTAAAATACATATGTATCTATGAGATACGTACATAAGTATCCAAGTGTGTGTCAGTCAGTCAGTCAGTCAGCTGAATGCATTCGACTGTGGCATTAACATATGTAGAGCCATTTGACTTTGATTACATTAGACGACAACAGCAACAACAGCAACATCAACAACAACAAGAGCGTCAGCAAATTTGCATTGTTGCGTTCTAATTACAAAAACAATAAAAGAAATAAATGGGCGCAGTTTTGGTATGCAAAAGCCAAAGCGTCAGTTAAGGACAAGAGCACAAGCGCGTAAACTAAAATGCTAATTTAATTAACAAAAACACACACACACAAAATAAAATAAAATAACAAAAGGCGCAACATTTAGCTGAGAAGACGAAGACATTTTGTTTAAGTCCAAGGCTAAGTTCAAAGTGCAAGCGAACAGCAGTAAGAACAAAAGAGAGGGAGAGAGGGCAGCGCATTTCAAGCTATTTTTGGCTGCAAGCTAAAATAAAGCTAAAACGGTTTAAGTCAAAAATTTGTAAAGTAAACTTCTTTACTGCTTTATTTGTTTAAGCAAAAGCAACACTTGTAGCTTTGTTTGCACACTTGTTGCTCCATTTAGCGCTTTATAGTTTCCAAAATAATTATTATTATTTATTTAGTTATAAACAGCTGTCGCAGCTGCTTAAACAAAACCTATATAAGAAACTTTGTGTATCAATAATTTATAAACTAGAGCATTATTATGCTTGAATTTGCTGTCGCACATTTATTGTTTATAAATAAACAAATGCTGCACTGGCTATAAATTATATTTTCGATTAACAGTTATTGCTGCGTATAATTTACGTTGTCAAGCGTCAAATTTTTATTTTAAGCAACAGTCTGTATATTTTTAAATAAAATTAAGCATTGAATTTTTGTTTTGTTTTTGAGCATTGCACATTTGACTTGAATTTAAAATTCGTTTGTTTTTGCTGCTGCTGCTGTTGGCGCCTCTTTGGTCTCTCGTCTATTTTTGATTTATGCATAGAACGCAATTTGTTTATATATATCGACACTTATTTTGCATTTCTTCTTCTTCTCTCTCATTGCAGGTAAGCAAACCAAAATAGCCGCCTTTGAATTTGAATTTCGCGAATTTGATTTGTAAGTAAACAAGCGACACAAGTTTATGCGTAAATATTTATTTTGCCATAAAGGCAAAAACTTTGTGTGGTAAACAACAAAATTGGGAAGCGGGAAACGTGCAGAGTTTTTACTCTTTCAAACGCAAATAATTTTTCATTACTTTTCTTTTTTTACAACTAAAAGAAAAGCGCGTTTTCACTTTCACGCCGTAAACAATAAAAGAGGCGCAAATGCAAATGCCAACTAAAATTTAAAACAACAACCAGCAAGTTGCAGTTGCAGCACTGGTCACTGACCAGCCACACACGCACACTAATACACACACACACACACACACAGACACATGTGTGTGCTTAGCTTTGCGGTTATTCCCCACTGTACAGATTCTTGGCTTTAAGTTTTCCCAGTAAGCATTTGTTGTATAAATAATAATTAAGCTCTTGAGTATAGCAAACAAGATTTTCTATAGAATTTTATGACGATACAAAGCGCACTTCATATATATCTCTGCTTGTATAAATAATTACATATTCGAATTAAATGGAATTATAGAATACTGAATGAAGCTGCTTAAGATAACGAAAGACAATAAATGGATAGTTCGATTGAAAGTTGAGCAAGGCAGCTGCATAACTTAAACAAATATACAATTAAAATTTATTTAGAATGAAGTTTTATAGATTTTCCATATCAACATAAAAATAGTAGAACAAGTTACGTTAGTAAAGCATTTTTAAAAATAAATAAACTCAGTCCATATTTTAATTATTTTTTTACTTATTTAATGTCAACTATGTACAGTCGACAATAAAACATTACATAAAATATTTAAAATTAAATTTAAAAATTATTTAAATTTAATGAACTTATAGATTGGGAGTGTTAATTATCAAAAATTATATAAAAATCATTAAGAAGCCTTCTTACAATTTATGCTTAATACAAAAAAAAAGTAAAACAGGTTAGATTAGTAAAATGTTCTATATATTAAATAATGTACAACTTTCCAAATATAAAAAAAATATATAAAATAAAATTGAGTTAAGTAAATGAATTAATAATTGGTTAAGCTAACATATTTGAGTAAGAATAATAGAATTTAATATAGAATAAAATATGATAATTGATTGAGACTAGTACATTTTCAGTATTTAATTTTAAATAAATTTAATTTAAAATAAAATATAATAATGCGTTGAGTACAAAAATTTTTAATTTTTTAAATGAGTTTGGACTAAGCTTAGTAGTGATACTATGGGAATTAAATTAATTATTATAATTATATTATTGGGATTATTATTATTATATTACTATATTATTGGGAATTTAATATAGATGCGTATTTAAAATTTAATAATAAATAAAAATCATTAAGAAGCCTAAGCTGACTAAGCTTAGTATGAGCTATTATGAACAGTTTTTAAATATAATATTCTATTGGGAATTAAATAAAGTTATAAATGTGTTTAGCATTTATTTAAAATATTAGGAGTTGAGATATGTTCTAAGCTTAGAATTAGACTTGTTAGTGCTTAATATTATTACTTATTGATATTACAAATTGAATTTAATAAGCTAAAAGCTGCTAGCTTAAGTTCTGCTAACTACAAATAGTCATAACTATAAAGCCAATGCTCCAATCTAACGAGCAATTGGAATTTTAGTTTGCAGTTGCTGCTGCCAAGCTAAGGTGATTGCTGTTGTTGCTGCTGCTGTGTTTAGTAGTTGTTGTTGTGGTTTTTGTGGCGCAATGCTTTGGCATGTGCATGTGCATGACTTGGGGGCATTGTAACACACACACGCACACACACATGTGTGCTTAGTTGTAGTTTTCATATACAATTGCCACAGCAGCAACAGCAGCAGCAGCAACACCAACAGCAGCAGCATTAGTTGCAGTTGCAACTTTGCTTGATTTTGAGCTGTTGTTGTTGTTGTTTTGCTATGTTTTTTTTTTATTTGTTTGTTTATTTGTTTGTTTGTTAAGTGAAAAGCGCTGTTCACTTGTGTTGTTGGCAGTCATTTTCACCAGCGATTGCTGCTGCTGCTGCTGCTTCGTTATCGCTAAAAAGGTTCAACATGCATTTTGCATGTGCATCCAACATCAGCGCACAAAAAACAACTAAAAACGCTTTTCCATACACAAACATTTTAATGACACGCAATCAATGAAAATTAACTAAAAGTAATAGTTAGTCAGGCTGGGCGTGGCTGATTTATAGCTTGGGCTTATTATTAAATATTATTTTTTTTTTAAAGTCAAATTTGTTTCCCTTTCACTTTTGTTTGGCTGCGCACGTTTACAGGAAGCTGAGCCTACAAAGATTATTATTGTTTTATTTATAAACGTCAAGCAATTGCAAAATATTTTAATAAATATTTGCAAAATTTATAAATTGATTTGAAATCAGCTGCAAAAAAAAAATGCGCATAAAACTTCAAACTCCTTTCACTTTGTTGCAAGCGAAGCGCAGTTTCAGTTTCAGCTTGCCACATTGCCACACACACACACACACACACACAGCTGAATTTTTGTTTTAATACCAAAAGCTCTACTGACACACAGACCAACTAAAAGCGCAACTAAAATATAAAAAAAAAACAAAAACAATTTCATACGAAGCAGTCAGACGAACAAAAGACCGAAGACGTTGCAACTGGCAGCAGCTGCAAGCGTTGAATGAACTTTCAGCGCGCCTGCTAACTGTAAAAAATTGTTCAAGCTGCCTTTTGTTTTACTAGCAGCAGCAACTAAAAGAAAAAAAATTAAACTCTGTTCTGCCCGCCCCTGTCCCTGCCATTTGCCAAGTTATACAGCTGTTACAGCTTTGTCAATATGTTTGCACCCAAAGCTGTTGAAACTATTGAGTCTGTCGTCTAAGCATTGACAACAAGTTGCTTAAAATGAGGATTGAGCGACTAGCATATACACTTTGCTAAACAAAAGTGCAGCTACAACTAATAAAACATTGCATAAAATAAATACTTGGCTAAGAACATAATTCTAGCATTAAAACTTGACTTAAAATGCGCTTGACTGACTATATTATACACTTTATAAAAATAAAAGAGCATAGCGCATAACTAAAAAATATGTAAACAATTTTAAATGTAAGCGTAATTGATATTATAATTATGCCTTTTCACTAAATTGAGCTTACCCAACTTATAGATACACTTTAGTGTTATAAGATTGCATTTTTGTTTACAAAATGCGCATAGAAAATGTTTTGTCAGCACTAGATACGCTCTATTATTGAACTAAAGGCATATTATTACACAAAGCTGTGCCTAACCAACTTAAAGATACACTTTAGTGTTATAAGATTGGCTTAAACTGCAGTTTTATTTACAATATGCGCATAAAAAATGTTTTTCAACAATAGATATTCTCTATTATCAAACTCAAGGCTAATTATTGCACAAACTTGAGTTTAACCGACTTATAGATACACTTTAGTGTTATAAGATTGCAGTTTTGCTTACAAAATGCTCATAAAAAATGTTTTCAACAATATATGTGCCCTATTATCCAAATAAAGGCAAATTATTACACTAAGCTATGCTTCCCCAACTTATAGATACACTTTAGCTTTCAAGCTGGTGATAAAAGCAGCTTAAGCTGCAATTTTTGATTAAAAAATTCGCATAAAGTTTTGATTAGCACATAAATAATTTATAATCTTGTTAATAACTGTATTGAACTCTTGGGCAATGCAGTCAGCAAGTTTAACGCGTTACTTTATTAGCAAATTGCAAAGCCATCAACAAATTCATCAACAGCTTTTATCAACTGCAAGTTTTACATTGACGTATTGACTTTGTCTGCAGCTTAGCCAACAAAATTGCAACAGACTGAGTAATGCGCTTAAGATTTGTGTTAAAAATCAAACTAAAGAAAGTTTTAGCCGCAGCAATTAGTTGGCTACCACACGTGGCGTATGCGTAATAAATCAAATACCATACTTGACTGCCTGCCAAGCGGAACAGCAGCCAGCCAGCAATGGATGCACTCGACTACGCTCAAGACTGGTTTAAAGTGCGCTTAAGATAGAACTATAATTGTATAGCAAATTTCTATTTTTAAACAAGCTCAGCTCGAGTTGCTGCTGCCACAGGCTTGAGCTTAAGCTGATTAGGCAGCAGACTCGACTTTAACCCACGTTTGTGAGCTCTTCACAATTTGAAATTCTTCTTTTTTTTTGTATGTTACACTTTGGCAGCTTTGCGAATTTGCTTTTTGTTTATTATTAAAACATTTTTCTTATGCCTTAGGTGGGCGCATTACGTAAGCGTTAGCCATATATATATATATTTTTGATTTGCTTAATTAATTCAATTTCGATTTCAATTTTCAATTTGCTGCCTTTCATGTTTTTTCGTCGTCGTCGTGCTTTATTATTTTTGTTTACCTGGCTATTTTTAAATAAGCTGAAGAAGTTTTGAGCGGAAGCAGAGCAATAACAACAATTGGTAGCTGTGTAGTTTAAACAAATTTATATATAGTTGAGTTTAGCTGAGCTAAATAAATTGTAAAGAAAATTTATGCTAAACTATAATTAGACAAATAATATTGAAGTTGTCTTTACATGTTATAAATTTGCAATTAAAATAAACAAATTTCTAGTGAACTCATAAAAGTAAAAGTAAGTTTAGAAATACATTAAATTAAATTATATTTCTTAACTGCTGTTTAGTGTGCATTGCGCTAAGTAAATTAATAAACAAATTTGTAGTGAGCTCATAAACTAAAGTAAGAAAGAAATACATTAAATAAATGTATTAAAAATTAGCTGCACTTGCACTTTTTGTAAATTAAAATTTTATTTAAATTTTTTTGTATATTTTTTTTAAGCTTTACAGCAATTTAGTTACAAAGTAAAATAGTAAATATTTTTCTAGCGAACTCATAAGGTAAATTAAGTTTACAAATATATTAAATAAAAGTATTAAAGCACTTGAATATTTTTTGTAAATTAAAATTGTTATTTAAACAGTTTTTTGTAAACAAAACAACAAATTTTTTAGTAAAATAGCAACAAATTTTCTAAACTAAAGTCTAGAAATACATTAAATAAAAGTATTAAATCACTTGAAGGTAAAGTCAAATTTTATTTACATTTTTTTTAAGGCATAAATTGGTTTTAGCTGCAATTTAGTTGCAAACATTTTGCTGCTTGACTCAGCACTTACTATAAACTGAATCCAGTTATAAAAGTTAAGCTGCAGTACCTAGAAATTTATTACTTAACAAAGTACGCAGCTATTTTTTTAATAGTTTTTTCTATTGAAATTTATTTAGTTATCCTTTTGCAATTTCTAGTGAACTCAGTCATTTTTAATAAGCTGCAGTTGCTTATAAAACTGGAGCTAAGTAGCAAAGTAAGCTGCACTTACTTTTTTTTATAGCTTGTCAATTATATTGCATAATAGTTAAGCTGATGGTCGTAGCCAATTTTTAATGGCACGTAGCGTAGATTGGCGGGCACGTCAATGAAGAGAAATTAACAGACAATTGCGTAAAAGAAAGTAGGGGGGGGGGGGGGGGGGGGGGGGGACAAAGTTATACAAAGTTTAAATTGTAATGCAAAAAATGTTTTATTTTTGAATGAATTATATATCAGACAATTAGTTTGTCTATATATTATAGCTAAGATTATTGGGCCAATGAACCACTTCACGTGCTTTGAGATTAAGCAAGATTTTTTTGTTGATTGAAATTAAATTGTAGCTGCTGATTGCTGCTGATTACAGTTATGTACTATATGGCGCATATATAGTTAAATGCTGATTTAAGAAAATTGTTTTTTTTTGAAAGCTGTTGCCAGCTACCGACGCTTGCGCTCGCTCTTTCGCATGCGCTGCTAAGCAGCTGCCCATCTCTTTTTAATGAGAGAGCGAGTGCATTAAACTCGCTGTCTTGACATATTTGCTTGACATGCTGGCAAAAAAAAAAAATAATAAAACAAATGGCATTAAACAATTTATTAAAAACGCGCAAATAAATTCAAGCGCCAGCTGAGCCAATTTCTAAATTATTTACAGCTTAAGTTTGCAGCAGCACTTAATGACATAAATCAGACAGTTGTATATAGTATATAGACACGTGTGTGTTGGCTGCCAGGCAATCCTCCAAAGCATTGCTCCAACATTAGTCAGCGGCTATGGCCTTAAGTTATGTTTAACTCACGTGTAGGTTCAAAACTCTATTAACGTCATAAGCTGTGTAGGAAATGTTAGCAGCATCTTCAAGTGCATATATAGCTATATATATAAAAAAAACTAGCACACTGGTTGCTACAACTGCTTTATTTATTTATTTATGTTAATTTTTTAGTGCTGCGTGCTTTGTCTTTTCTTTTATATCACAGCTGGCAGTTATGATCATTGATATTAAAGTTTAGTTTCCATAAGAAAATAACAGAATTTATTATCCACACCAATTTAATCCATGTGCGCTGTAGCTCAAAATCAAATCAAATCAAAATTCGCTATAAGCAAACAACAAAACAAAACAAAACAATTTCAATTGCAAAACTCGTGTTGACTTAAGTTTTGTTTTTTTCTGCTTTTTTGAGCGTTAGCGTTAGCAATTTTTATATTAAATTTCTGTTGTTTTAGTTGATATTATTTGTTGTTGTTGTTGTTGTTGCGTGACTTCGCATGTAACACACTGTAATTACAAACAAACTGTTAAGTATCTGTTATATAGGCATAAACAGTTAAAAAGCTATTGCTATACAGCTGAGTGGAAGCCTTGCAGAGCTTAATAATAATAAATTTGCTATTGGAATCAATTAAAATCATTTAGAATAGAGTGTCAGCCAGCAACAACAACAACAACAACAACAGCAACAAGTAGCGCGAGACCTTGAATTTCAACTATATATAGATACATATGTATCTGAAAGTTAGCTCTCTGGCATATTTTGCGTTTTAGTTCTTGCTATTTTTTTGTATTGTAATTAAAAATTGATAAATGAGCAGCTGCTGCCCCCTTACGCTTCCCTTTCGCTATCAATTACTTCCGTCCTAACCTCACTACAATGTAAGTTTCTAACATTTGTTTAACTAAATTTCAATTGGCAATATCTTTCTGTGTGTGTGTGTGTGTCTGTCTGTGTGGGAGGCGCATTTATCAATTAAGCATGTGTATCTTTTAAACTATTACTTTGGTAATTAATGAATTGACAGTACTGAGAACAGCTAAAAATGTGTAATAATCATATTCAGCTGATGTGCCTGTGAAAAATTATAGCTGGGGATTTTTTTTATTTAGATAAATTGTGTACAATTAGTGGATAAAGTTATTATTATTAAGCAGCAGCGCTACTGGTTTAGTCAGCTTAAATTTTGATTTATTTGTGCAAATTAATTTCAATAAAATACTACAAAAAATTATAAAAAAATTAATTAATAAAAAAATACAAAAAATAAAAAAAATGCAGCACATAGCTTAAATTTGATTTATTTCTGCAAATTAATATCAATAAAATACTAAAAAAAAAAATATTTTCAAAAATTAATAAATAAAAAATAACAAAAAATATTAAGACATTAAAAAAAATCGAGAACATATTCAAAAATAAATAAATTAAAAATTTATAAGCTAAAAAATTTAATAAAAAAATGTTTAGCCAATTTTACTATGCAAAATAATATACAAAATTATTTAATAAAAATTAGAAAATAAAAAATATGTTTTAAGAAATTGAGGACCATACTTAAATGAATAATTGTTTCATATAAATTTTTAATGCATTTCAAAATTATCTGTATTGATTTTTTAATGTATTAATGCTAATTAATTCTAATGTTTTTTCGCAACATAAAGCTTTTTATTTCATTTTGAAATCAAGAATTAGTATGCTCATAAATTAAATTTCGATGACAATGCTTTGTTTTGTTTACTTGACTAATATTTTTCTTTCGAATTTCATTATTTCTTTGCAGGTAAATAAATAAATAAATTATGCTCGTTAGTCGACAAGTCTGTCTGCTGCTTGGGTAATGTATGCTAAGTTTAATTGTGTGTAAAAGAAATGTGCTTAATAATATTTGCACAAATGTTAGAAACGGCTTGCGTACTGTATCTGGCAGATACATTTCCAGACTTTCGAATTTGTGCTTTATTTTTTAATGAGCCGCGCGCAATGAAATCAACTTTTCAACAATTTGTTGCATAATCCACAACGCCTACAACGTCATTAAAACAATGCAGAAATTTAAGCTAGCCCAAAAAAAAAAAAAGAAAATAAAAGCAGACAATGCTTAGCTAATGAAACGAGCAGCGCACAAGAAAAAAAAAGTAATTTAATTATTCAAATGTCTGTCGTGTTTGACTCGTAAATAGACTCGTGGCTAGCTAAAAGCGCTGTTATACTATTATCATCAGGTACAGTTGCATACAAAGGAAAGAGCAGAGGGAGGGTGGTCACGTTTTGTGGCGCCGGGTCAAGATTAACTGACACCCAAACCCAACGAGCGACAAAAAGCGCAAAGCAGCAGCAGCAGCAACGTCAAACAAAAGACGTAGACAGAAATCAATATATAGCTATATATACCGTTTAAATTTATTTGCATGGCTGAAAGCAAAAAAAAGAGAAAGAGGGGCAAGCCAAACATTTCCGACAGCGACAAAGCTAAATAAAGTGCTGGCTACCAACCGAAAAAAAAAGATACAAAAGCCAAACTTAAATTCTCAGTGCGCTGCACTTTCATTTTCGCTTCGTATTGCCGCCCAATGCCACGCCCCACCCCGCCGCAGCCTTGCCTCTGTGTCTGGTATGTGAAACTATGCCAAAAATCGCAAGTGAATCTCGATTCGCTTTTGGCCCCAAACCCCCAAACCCAAAGCCAGCTCTGAACTGAACTGAACTGAACGGCGGACTATGTCGTAGTTGTATAATTGAATTGTAGCTTAGCTCTATGTGTTGTGTCTATGTGTGTGTTGTCTATACTATGTATGCTCTCGGTCGGTATTTGAAATGTCGGTCGAACCGGTTTCAATTTGGCACTTGACAACGCTTAGTGCCCGGCATTATAATTAAGCCTCATTTGCATTGTAGCAGGCGCGCTAGAATTTGGCTTTCAATTAACATTTGATGTCTTTTCGATTTTGAAACTGAATTCCCCCCAACCAACCAAAGGCACTTTCAATAATTTCTACAGCAAAGATGTTGAACTTTCAATTTCGAATCAGATCTTAAATAATTTCTGCTGCAAAGATGAAACTTTTAATTTCGTATCATATAACGCACATATTATAAGTTACCATCGATAGTATCGATATTTCTTTCCAATACTTCTTCTTTTTAATTACTTCTTATTTGAAATAGAAGTAATAAGGTTTGTTCTTGAATGTAACTTTCAATTGATATATCTGTGAATTGTTTTAAAAACATCAATAAATTATTTTATACTTATACTTATTCCATTTCAATTACTTCAATCTTTCAATTTCGAACCATATAACGAAAATAAACTATCAATATTTCCGCCAAATCTCACTTTTTTTTTTAAAATACTTCTTGTATCCAAAGATCTTAATTAATAGAATATTGCTAAAAGTTTATTCTAATATTATTAAATACTATCAATTGGTATTTCTGTGAAATCTTTTAAAAACATTAATAAATTAATACAGTTATTCCATTTAAATTACTTCTTATTCAAAAATATTTCAATTACCTTAACTGTTATGTAGCTGAAGCTCTACTACTCAAAACTATTTGCTACCCATTATTAAATACTATCGATAGTATAGTTATTTCGCTCGAGTCTATAAAAAACATCGATAGTTTGACATCTTTAACTCATTTCAATTACTTACTTCTTATGCACGTTTAACTTGCTTACTTTAACTGTTATTTAGCGGTAAATGGCAAGTGAAAAACAAATATATAAATATCGAAAAACAGTTGGCGTGTCAACTTGCGTGTTATGATTGTTGATTTTTCTGCTGAATTGTAATTAATATCGTGAAATTAATTTTATGTGAAAATGTTGGCAAGTGAAACATTGTTGCAATTAACAAGCTTTTGCCATCGAAAACATGCAATAGATTCAAATGCAGTAGCGTATCTTTGGTGCCATTGGAGAGCTACAGATACAGCTACAGCTAAAGATACAGATACAGATACACTTGGAATGCAGACAGAGCGTAAATAATAAAACAGCAACAAAAACAATGCAAAACGGACAATTTGCGCTTGCGCACATTTATTAGGTCAGGGTCAAAACTGAATAACCGACTGACTAACTGACTGACTGACTGACTGACTGACTGACTGACTGACTCAAGACGCTTGCCAAAACATTAGCAACATCATCAAAAGATACAAACGTAGCTAACAGATACATGAGCAGAGTTGTGGCATTAATAACAAAGCCAAAAGCAGCCGCAAAGACAGAGAGGGATAGAGAGTGCGAGCGAGCGAGAGAGGTAGCTGTAGTTAGACGGCCTTTTATAATGCAGTGCAGTGTATGTATCTGCAAGATACATTAGCGAGGCTTATGCTCAAACTTTTATTGTTGTTGTTGTTGCTTTGTGCGGCGCGCATTCATCATCAGCGACTTTAAAAATATCATTAATCTTTTTGGCCACACGAACAGTTGAATTGCGTTACTTTGCTTAACAATATAAAAACACACACACACACATACATACACACATTAATTTTTCGATTTGAGCTGCTGATTAACATTGAACCACAGGCCATATAATAAGATAGCCAGCGGGCTCTGATAAAAAAGCTAAAAAAATATAAAATTATAAACGGCAAGTTCTCTGCCAAAATGCCAAAATAACGGTGAATATAATGAATATAAATATGCAGACATACAAGTGTATGCCTGTGTGTGTATGTGTGTGTGTTAATTTATTTTTTGTTGCTGTGTATAATTAAGGCACTGCCTATAAAAATATTAAAGGCCAACGCAATATATATGTATGCGTATATATTTTTAACAAATATTAAGTGAATGAATATACAAGCTAATTATAATTGCCCCACTGTGCTTGCTTGCGTGTGTGTGTGTGTATGTGTGTACAAAGTGCCGTTGTTGTGGCTATTTTTGGCATTTGGGCACAACATATTTAATGGAAAGCTTTTTAGCAGACCCAAGATAACTGCAAGCGCAGCTTAAGATCAAAGGTGCGCTAATCTATGTACAACCTTTCACTAAAGTTAGCACACTTGTTTAATTAGCAGCAGAATTTAAGCTAAAACAAGTTTACAAAGAATTTTATATGAAAAAAATGAAATCAAACAAACATAGGCAATGCAGCAAGACAAAAATGGCATAAAAGCAGCGCAGCTTAGAGCACACACACACACAGCTACTAATACATATGCAGCAGAGTGCTTTGATCGCTTTATCAGCTGAGTCAAGCGACCGTCAGAATTGCATATAAAATAATGCCTAGGCTACCTGCAGCAGCAGCAGCAGCAGCAGCTCTAAGCTGCATATATGTATATATATATATGTATGTGTGCTTATGCTTGCCCTTCTAAAAAAGCAACAACTTACTAACACACTGCCATACTCACTCACTCGTGTTACACTCAAAGCTCTCGCGCTCAAACTCTTGCGCGCGCCTTGTGACGTCAGCTGCTGCTGCAAAGCTCTTTTTTTCTTTTCTATGTGCGCTCGCGCTCTTTGGCGCTTACGCTCTCGCAACGTCGGCAGCGTCGAACTCAAACACGAATCTCTCACTCTAACGCTGTTCGAACTTCGTCATTGCTCTCTCACACAAACGAGCGGAATTTTTGAAACCAACGAATATCGCGAATATTCTAAAAACAATAACAATTCAAACGCGCAACTCAACGCAACACGCAGCGCGCTTGCTCCCGCATATAAGAAAAAATTTAATTTTAATAAACTAAGTGTTGAATTTTGTAGCAATTGTGCGTTCGAGTGTTAGTGCGTGTGTGTGTGCTAAATACTAAATACAAAAGCAAACAAATACGCGCTTGTTTATTAAATTGTGTCGCCCAATTGGCGGCGTTTAGTGTTTAATACACTTGGCAAGGAAAAAATCAAAACTAAAGAAACTTAAAGCGTTTAAAAGTTAAAAGTTGTCTGCGCCTTTTAAAAGCGGTAATGCTTAAGTTTTAATATTATAATAGTTAATATAAAATATAAAATTTAAACAAACACACTTGTTAAGTTACACTTGTGTGAGCTTTGCCGCCGACTTTCAGCTATTGTGTTTTTCTCTTTTTTTTATACATACACACATACATATATATTTTATGCTGCTGCGGTAGAAAGAAAAAACAACGATTTTCACTTTTATTTGAGACCAGTACCCCCGAGTTCGGTCTTGTCTAGGCCAACAACAACAACAACGGGGCACGCCACAAAGCCCACAGACCGAATACACCTGTTTGCGTGTCTATGTGTGTGTCTGTGTGTGTGTGTGAGTTGCTATGCAACTGCAGCTAAACATAATCAACACACACACACATGCAAACAATATAAATGAAGCTCATAATGAGCAACAACAAATATGAAGCTAAAAGAAATTGGTGAAAATTGCAGCGTTAATTTATTATTTGTGGAAAAAGTACACACACATACAAATACACACACACACACACTATTACATACGTACGTTGTGAAATTCGTGCAAATAATTAAAAACTTTATGTATTTAGTTTTATCATTGCCTAGCGTCAAAATTTTGTTATCTCTCAACTTTTAGTTGCATATTTAACCAACAAATTAAAGTGGCTTAATTTCTTGTTTATTGTGTTAATTTTTATTTAGTGAAAGCTGCAAAAATCACACAAAATTTAGACTAGAAAATTACGTAAAGTTTAGCAACAATTAACAAACAATTAATGCGCATAGTTCCAATAATTGTTAGCAGACTTCGATGTTGCAATAAATAAAGCTGCAAAAATTTATGCAAAAAGTCTGTGAATTAAACCACGCGACAATTCTCAAGCTTCGGCTTGAATTTTAAGCAAAGCTTTCAAAGTTTATACGTGGCAAAGTAACCAGAACTCGAAACGCAAGATATCAACAAATAAATTGTGCATAAGATTTGCTGATAAAAAGTACACAAAAAAAAAAAATAAACTAAATTTCTTAAGTAAATAGTCGCCACTGCTGTTGCTGCTGATAAAAGTACAAAACACACAAAAAAGAAAAAAACGAAATCACGCTAATGCCAAAGCGAAACAAAAATAAATTGTATATAAAAATAAATAACCACAGATAGAGCTAAATGATAGATATAAAATAAACGCCGCGATATCAACCCAAAAGTCGAAACAGTAGCCAAAAAAATAGAAACAAAAGCAAAGAAAGAATGAAAGAAAGAATTTTGTGTCGATAACAACGCGGAAATTTTAACTCAATAGCAAAGCATAAAAAAAATTAAATCAGCATTAAAAAGAAAAAAAATTTTGCTGCTGCTGTTGTTGAGCGTTAAATTGTATTAATAAACAAACAAATAAATTTTTAACAAATAAACAAGGCAACGTCCAAATTGTTGTATGTGGAAAATTCTGAGTAAATTATAGCAACAGATGTGCGTGTGTGTGTGTGTGTGTGTTTAGGTGTCCCCAATTTCGAGCATTAATTAATTAAAATTTAGCTGCGTGACATTGAAATAAAAATTGCAAATATTGCTGGTCTATAAAAATTAAAGAGCTAAAAGCGGAACTATAAATAGCCGCCTTATAAAGCAGCTAAAAGTTTCCCGTGGGCAACCAAAAAAAAAAAAAAAACAAATTCAATTAAAAATTAAAAGCGCTTTTTATTAGCAGCAGCTCAAAGCTTTATTGGCAACAAAAAGTTAACTTAGAACGAATTGAATATTAAAAACTAAAACTCTTGTTATTAGTTTTGTTTAAAAGCGTTAAAGCTTAAATAAATAATGTATATTATAAATATATTAAATAAGCAGAAAGTTAACTAGGCAGCTAATAAAAGCAGAAAACAAATGCAATTGAAAATAAAAAACGATTTTTATTAGAAGCAGCAAAAACTTTACTTAAGTTGAATTAAATATTTAAAGCTAAGACTTAAAATGAAATATATCTAAATAAATTTAAATAGGCAGTTAAAAAAAAATGAAGAAATGAAAATGATTACAAAATTATGACAAAAATTAACTTAAAATAAAAACTTTTTTATTGAATTTGTTTAAAGCCTTTATAGTTTAAATAAATATATTCTTAATATATTAAAAAAGCAGAAAGTTAAATAGGCATATAAAAAAAAGAAAACAAAATTCAATAAAAAATTAAAAGCATTTTTTATTAAAAATAATAATAAGTTATATAAGCAGCTGAAAAGAAAAAGAAAACAAATTCAATTAACAGCAACAACTTTTTATTTAATATCAAAATTATAACAAAATGATTATAAATAAACTTAAAATAAACTGTGGTTAATTCATATGTTTAAAGTTTTTATAGCTTAAAAACTTATTTATATATGAAATTAAAATAGGCAGCTAAAAAAAAGAAAATTTAATTAAAAGTTTTTTTTATGTTTATTTAATATCAACTATGAACTATGAATACAAACATAATTTAAAATTAACTAAAATATAACTGAATAAATCTTCTAATTTTATAACTAACTAATTTTGTTCGATCTTTTCACTTGCAGTGCGGGACACTAGACGGAGCCGCCGAACCTTTGTTTCATCAGCAGCGCAACAACAGAATGGACGTCTACCAGATTGACGATGGTTTCCACTCGGATGGCGGCACTGAGACGCCGCCGCCGTCGCCGAGCTCGGGCTCATCCATTGCCTCGACCTCGGATCATGGCTCGCTGGAGAGCGTCGACACTGGGGGCACACAGCGTCTGGCCGTGCTGTCGTTCGAGCAGGTGCGCAAGCTGCACAATGTGATGGACGAGAAGGTGGCCATACATGGGCGTGGCAATTTCCCAACACTCGAGGTGACACTCAAAGATTTGGTGAATCTGGTGCGACGCAAGCTGGAGGCGGATGTGAATGCTGGGGGAGCTGGAGTGCTGGTGAAGGATATACGTCTGAATGGTGGCGCCGCTAGTCATGTGCTGGCCAGCGAGGATCAGCCGTACAACGATTTGGATTTGATATTTGCCATTGAGCTGAGCTCGCCGCGCGTCTTTGATCGCGTGAAGACCGCGGTGCTGAACACGCTGCTCGATCTGATGCCCGAGGGCGTCTGCAAGCGTCGCATCTACACGTGCTCCCTGAAGGAGGCGTATGTGGGCAAGATGGTGAAAGTGAATAACAACAATGATGGCGATCGCTGGTCGCTCATCTCGCTGGGCAACTCGCCCGGCCACAAGAATGTCGAACTGAAGTTTGTCGACACGATGCGGCGCCAGTTTGAATTCTCAGTCGATTCATTCCAAATTGTGCTGGACTCGTTGCTGCTGTTCTACGACTGCGCCGCTTTGCCCATCTCCGAGAACTTCTATCCCACGGTGGTGGGCGAGTCTGTCTATGGGGATTTTCAGGAGGCGCTCTATCACTTGCAAAAGAAACTGATCTCAACGCGACAGCCGGAGGAGATACGCGGCGGCGGTTTGCTCAAGTACTGCAATCTACTCGTGCGCAATTATACGGCCGTCGACTCGCAGCTGATCAAGACGCTGGAGCGCTACATGTGCTCCCGCTTCTTCATCGATTTCCCGGACATCAACACGCAGACCACCAAGCTCGAGGCCTATTTGCGCAATCACTTCTGGGGCGTCGACGAGGAGCCGCTGCAGTATGAGTACCTGATGCATTTATATCATGTGGTCGAGATGTCCACAGTCTGCCTGATGGGCCACGAGCGTCGGCTGACGCTCATGTTGATACACTCGCTGGCCAATCAGGTGAAGCAGGCGCAGGATCATCAGTATCAGCAGCAGCAGCAGCAACAAGCGCAGCAGCAGCAACAGCAAGCGCATCATCATCATCAACAGCAACAGCAACAGCAACATCATCATCATCAACAACAGCAGCAGCTGTATCTAACACAGCAGCAACAACTGGAGCAGCAATCAACGTCACAGCAGCAGCAGCAGCAGCAGCAACAGCCTGTGCTTGCTTTGGTTGCTGCTGCGCCAGCGCAAACGCCGCAAACACAAACGATCTATGTGCAACAAGCGCCGCCTGCCGTTTGTTGCAGCAGCAGCAGCAATAGCAGCGCTGCTGGCGCCGCTGCAGCAACAGCAACAGTTGCCGACAACACAACAGCAACACAAACTATACAAATACAGGCGGGTCCGCCGGGTCTTATCTATGCCAATGGCGTCTACTATGCACCTGTGATTCCCAGCACCATTTGCACCTGCAACTCCACCTGGCTGAGCACGTGATTGTTGTCACAACAGCAGCAGCAGCAGCAGCCAACACAACAGCAACAACAACAACAACAGCAGCAGCTTAGTCCGCCTGCAGCCTCAGCGGGCAGCTTGGTGCTGACTTCACAACAAATACACAATTGGCCCGTCTACAAACCGCAGCAGCAACATCAACAACAGCAACAGCAACAATTCGAGGAGCAACAATTAGGCACATACAGTGGGCAATTTGCGTATTTCTATCCACATGACGGCTCGGCGCCCAGTTTGCTGCTGCTCGGCGAGGATTCCTATCTAAAAGTTGACTAAGCCGCCACGCCCCTCACACCGTACCCTCAATTGTTCCTTTTCCCTTTTCTAACATTAATTTTTGTACGACTGCAAAAGACTTTCCACGACATATGCATCATCTATATATATTATATACTAAACCTTATACTCGACTGAAGGCCGCTGTCAGTTTAGACATTTGTTGTTGCTTCCCCTAATCTACACACACACACACACATCTATACACACACACATATGGGACACCCGCATAACTGTAGAAGAATCAAACTAAAAAAAAATCTATTTGCATCTAGTATTTTTTTTCTGTCATTTTTTGCGTCGCCTAAAAAAATTATTTTGTATGCAAACAAAAAATTCAATTTCATTTTAGTTTTAGTCTTAATTATTTAGTTTTTTTTTTTTTGCAAAAGAAAAGAAATTTATATTTGTAATAAAAAACATGTAAAAAACTGCGACGCAATTAACTAAAATTGTTTTTTAATTTGTTTTTCCAGCCACCCCCCTCCCATATAATAAAAGAATTTCTGTCGTATGCTGTAAGCGAGAATTCCAAGCAAATTAACTATACAAAAAAAAAAATACATAAAATCTTATTAAAAAAATATATCTATTATATATACATTTTGAAATGACATGTAAATAAATATTAGTCAAATTTCAGCACTAAATACATAACTGTAACTGTACAATCAAACAAATTGTTAAACAACTGTGCAGAATTTGTTAAAAAAATAATGAAAAATGTATCTCAGCGTAAAAGTTGCTCAATCAAAGTAAAAACAATTTATAGAAAACTTTAAACATAATCTCTTAAGCAAAACAAATTTTTTGTGTAAAACTACAAAGTGCGTGTGAAGTTTGATTGATTGATTGATTGACTGGCTTTGGTTCGTTTGTTGATTATAACTTGATGGGTGATAATTTATGAATGATTTAACTGATATACATATAAAACATATTATATTATTATATATATACAATACGAACATATTTATGGCATAACAAGAACCAGATATATATAAAAATATTAATATACAACTCTATGTGTAATTGAAATATTCGAAAACAAAACAAAAAAAATGAAAGACAAAGTCCAACACAAAACAATTTTATATAATATATATACTTATAGGAACTATATATATATATACGACGTATGTTAACATTTACTGTTAACTTTACTTAAACAACAACAACAACAACTAAATTTCAACTTTTACTCTTGTGTGTACTTGAACAATTTCTTTTTGTGTCGAAAAGTGAACTTTGCATAGCCCGTCGTCAGCAATTTAATTGAATTTTTTGTATTGTATTAACTTTAGTTGATAATTCAATGTTTTACATATATAGTTTTGTTTTAAGCCAAGTACATTTAAACAATTTATACAAATTATATGCAGCTCTATAAATGTGTATGTAAATTAATGCAAATCAAATCAAATCAATCAGCAATCTATTGAGATTTGTATATAATATTATAATTATGTCTAATTATAACAAAATGCTTTATATGTGCATAATATGCAACACACACACACACACACACATTGACACACACACATGCATACACTTGGGCATATATGCACATATTTAGCCTACTTACATTATATTATCTAAAATATATATTAATATTAATTATGTTGTATAATCTTACCAACAATTTACCATATACATATTTACTTCTGTGCGCTTCTTGCGATCTAAGGAATTTCAATAAAAACATACAAAAACCCATAAAAAAAAACAACAAAACTCTTACCTAAAAAGTATAAAACCAATGCGAAAAATACAACAAAAAAATTTTAAAAAAGCAAAAATTTAATTTTCAATTGCATTTTTCATTTCCAAGTCCAAGCGTTTCCTCCTTTCACAAAAAATTGTTAAACAGCTGCTGCTGCTGTGCTAATGTTACTTATGACAGACGACAGACAAACAACTCTATGATCTCGACTGCAAGCAGCATCGTCTCCAAGCTGTGTGAAGATTGGCCAACTGGTCGGTCGCTCAAACTGAGGATGCACTTTCGCTTATTGGCTAGTTTCACTTTCAGCGGCAATTTTCCTTTATTATGCAATTGTATTTGAAACTAACACTCGCCTGCAACAGCAAGAGCTACTCCTACTCTTATGCAAAAATATAAATATTTATAAATTATGTTTAATCTTTGGCTGCCAGCTGTGACTTCTTCTGACTCTTAGCGCTTGATTTATGCATCTTGATTAAGTTGTTGCTGCCACAAAAATATGCGTTTATCCGCAGACACACTGACAGCCTTGCCAAAAAACTATCAATATTAGCTAACAAATTTATTGTTAAAGCCCCATACGTTGACCATGTATGTCGTTGACTTGCAAATTTATGCACATCGGTTAGACAGGCGCGCCATAAGTTATTTTCAAATTGCGCGCTCACAACTGCGCATAGCAGTCAGCTTTTTATGTGCAGCAACATGTTATTGTAGATGATACTCGCTTGTTAGTTAACAGACGATAACAAAAACGATTAACAGTGTTGCTGCACTGCAGCCGATAGTAACCGATATCTATCTCTTTCTTAGTGAGTATTTTTAGCTTAATCGCATGCGGTCACACAGTTCGGAAGCAGTTAAAAAGTTGTTGTTGTTGTCGTCGGGGAAGGTTGTGCTGAAAACTTTGTGCGTGATTTTTTTATTTATAAAAAAGTAAACGCTGAGTTAGAGTTATTCCAAAGGAGTATATGTATATACATATATATTTATAGACCGCAAAACGAAGTGAAACGTGACGAAAACACAAGACTAAACTCAAGCTTAAAGTGAAGTGAAGACAAAAAAAAAAAGAATTCAGATAAATAAAAAGCAAAACGACGGGAGTACACAAAATAATACCAAGTAAGAAAAAGAGTAAACGTAAATTGCAAAACGAGTTCATTGACGAAAGTGCGTAAAGTTAATAATTGACCAAAGCCAATACAAGTTTTTCATAGCAATGAAATGTCAATGCAATTTTCCAAGCTAAGTTATATTTATGTATAAGTGTATGTGTGTGTGTGTGTGTCTGTGAATGTTTTATAGCAGACAGCTGTGCTAGAAAATCCAGTTACACAATATGATACTTTTTTTCTTTCTTGCTGCTGCTGCTGTTGTGAGTAAATAGTAGTAAAAGCGAAAGGCAAAAAGAGTTCTTTTTACGTTACGTTTACAGGCGAGAGTAAAACCCACCCACACACTCACACAGACACAGAGCTGAGAGATACACACACACAAACCGACATAGGTAGAGATATAAAGTATCAATAGTAACCTTCACCAAAAGAAAATAAAATAAATAAAACTCTGCAGCAAAGCAGCGCATAAGTAAGAAGAGGAAGAAGAAGAAGCAGCAGCAGTGACAGCAAAGACACTGCGTAAAGCAATTGTTAGCAAGCACCACGAGTTAACCGTTAACTGTAAGTGGAAGTCATTAGCAAACATAATTATTCATTAAGGCAGCGCAACAGCAGCCAACGAAGAAGAAGAAGAAGCAGCCGCAGCGGCAGCAACTGCGAAACGCGCGTAATTAAAGCCTGAGCCAAAGCCGCCTAGAGCATAGAAAGAGAGTGAGAGCGTAAGAGAGTGAGAGAGCGAGAGCGTGCTTGCCATTAGAAATTCATGCGCCTATGCATTAATAACAGCAATTTGCTGAATTAAATGCAAAAAAAAAAAAGTAGCAACAAAAATTATGATAGTTGTGGGTTGTGGGTGGTGCAGAATTTACAGCCAAGGCTAAGTAACGTCATTCTGGCAACTGATTAATTGTTAAAACGTTTAGCCTCGACACTCGAGCGCTCAATGCCATAAGCAAATACATTTAGTATATTAACTAATGCATATGTAGCTAACTGTACGCTGCAGAATTTAACGCTTGATTGCTTAATTATTAAATGTTGCTTATGTTTGTCCCACTGTGCGGCTGCAATATTTATTAGTTAGCTAAATATTTGCAGTAACAACAGTGCGCAAGACAATTAGCATTAAAAGCCAACTAAGTAAATGTCGAATGTTATAGCAAATGTTTTAGCTATAATTATATAAATGCACTTTGTATTGCAATTTGTCAGTTACAATATATACTAAGCAACAAATTGCGGCAATTTGTACAACGAAATTGAGTCGCAAATGAATTTGTTGCTTCGAGCTGTGTTGACATCAGAGTAAAGAGCTGGCGACCTAATAGCTTCAGCTTTAGAGACACGTAATAATCAGATTTGGAAGTAAGTAACAAAAAAAGAAAAATACTCACAAACCCACAAAGCGCGACGAATGACGCATGCTAGATAAATATAAACAAACAAAACAAGGCTTTGTCTCAATTATGTCTGTGTGTGGGTTTCGTATTGGAATTTGTTGTTGACGTTAGCATTGGATGGATGGAGGCTATGAATTCTACAATAGCAACATAAATTTTACCTTTACTGCCTGCGCTGTGCTGTGCCGCAAGATCAAAGGACAATGCCAAAGTAACAAAAATTTATATATATTACGTATACGTATACGTAATATTTGTTCAGCTCAGCTTAGGCTCAGATGTCGTGCCAAATTTTTAGTGCATGCTTACATATGCATGTTTCTAGGCGTTCTTGCTATTTCCTTGGCACAGGCTCAGGGACAGGGACAGCTCGTGGCTGGCGGCGCCCAGACACAAAAAAAAAAGAAGAAAATTCAGGCATGTGAGCGACAATTTCGCATTTATTATGCAACAGTTTGGTGGATTGAGCGTGTAGCGTAAACAAAAGTTTGCTAGGCAGGCGAAAAAACTGAAAATGCAAACAACATGCATAGCGAACAACTAACAATGCCCCAAAGAAAAATGAATGAATGAACTCGGCAGCCAAAAGGCGCGTCAACCAAGCGATGAAAAACACGCAAGAGTTGAAGCAACTTTAGCGTTGCAACTCTTGTAAAATAGTTAAGAACTACAACTAAGACATAATTGCTATTAAATATTGCTACTGTCACTTGTTTCTGCCAGTGTAGCTATTGTAACTGTTATTTTGTTAAATGCCACGATCAGTTGTTGGCACGTCAAACTGTTTTGGTTTTTGTTGCTGCCCCCATGTGTCATTTTATAGACAGCTGGGAAATTGTTTTCTTCCAACGATTGTTCAATGCTCTTTACAGTAAAGCTTCGCAATCTGTTCACTACGCAGCGTGTGGTGTACAAAAGTATTACATGCAGTTTGCTAAGCAACTAGAATAATTGACTGTGGCACGTCAGCGTCAACTGTCAAGAAATACAACAATGACAGCAATTACAGCAACAGCAACAGCAACAAGAATAAGTAAACACATGTTTTTTTTATTCAATATATGTTGTTGTATGTCAGTTAGTCAGTCAGAGTTTAATGCACGGGCGCGAACGGAATTTGAAACAATAGCGAAAGCGAATGGGTGGGCGGGTCGGTCGGTCGTTCGTTCGTTCGTGTGGGCGTGGCTAATCAACTGTCAATGCGCTTGAGCTTATTTATAATGCATTTGACTGTATTGCAGTAATAACAATGACATTGAACTCGTCGCGTACTAAGCTGCGTATGCGCAATTAATGTAAACTGACAAACTAACTGCAATTGGCTACAGAAATTAGAGCAAAAACTGGCGATGATGTGAGCGTCTGACGTAGTTACAATTTAGTTTGTATGTTTACGTTTTTAGCCAAAGCAGACAACAGCGAACTGACGTTGACAACATCGTCGCTTATCAAGTCATCCCAGCTTAGTTAAGTGGCAGGCAATTAAGACTTTACAGCCAAGTTGAGACGTAATTCACTTTTAAAAGTCAACATATACACACGTGTATGTGCGTGTGCGTGTGTATGTGTGTGGGTGTTTGGTTGTGTATACATGTCACGTCGTCTGTTGTGTACACTAAAGCTAAAAGCACAATGCATATTATTAGCAACTATGGCCACAAACAAACACCTAACGCTATTGCGCTCTCGCTCATACTTACAGCAAATATTTGTCAATTTTGATTTGTTGCTTAGACCTGCTTAACAAGTATACAGGGTGCCCAGCACACGAGCAGCAACAACAACAAAGTTGTAAACAAGCAAAGCAAACAAAACATTTACCAACTAGCATTTGTTATATAACAACTACCAACTACTTAATTATATTATTAAGTTGTAGTTATTGCTAGGCATAAAAATAATTTATTTTGCCAGCTAATTATGCATATTTATTTATAATATTAAAAGTTATTTAAATAAACTTAAGCTGCCAGCTAAAAAAATCTGTAGACATTAAGATTAGCGCTGCCAGGTGTGCAAATAGCTACAGCAATGTGAGAGTTGCTATTTTAATAGACAAACTAGCGCACACTCTATAAGCAATAGATATATCTTAGCTATAGCAACAGCATGTCAAACAAATGTAAAAATATTATTTGAGCTGTAGATAACAAATTAATTAAAACTTGTTTTCTTGCTGCTGCAGTTATCATTTAAAAACATTTGTTTATTTGTAGCATGGAAAGTTTTAGATTAAAGCCACTTGAGTTAATAAGCAAACTAAACTGGATTCCAAATTTGCAAAATATTCCATGCCAGCTTTATAAATATATAATAAAAATGCAAATCAGCTGGCAATGTAATTAGTTTTTAATATGACTCAAGTAATTATACAAAAAAAAATTCCCCAGCCTAAAAAAAGCAGCAAACATTAATTTTTCTAAAGTTTGTTTATTACAATATTTTTGTTATCATTCATTTGTGCCAGCTGCTTATATTTTTTATATATTAGGCTGTCTGCTAAATTTATTTTACAAATTCAGATTGCATAATAATAAATTGCAAATTAATATGCAAATATTTGTGAATTTAATTTGGAACAAGCAATACAATAAATTATACAATTAATGTTTGCTTTATATGAACAATCGTGGCCCACATTTTTAACGCTTAGTGGAAAGTTTTCTGTATGTGGCGCTTTTGTTATCAGAGGTGGCAGCCACTTGGGGCTTTGAGTTTGAGTTTTGCAGCACCTTGAGCCAGTTTATTGGCAAAATCAATTGAGGTCAGGCGTTTAGGCTGTGCGTATGCAGCAGCTTTTGTTTACCTTTTGGCGAAAGAGCAAAGTTCAACTGGTTGCATGCCACACACAGCAGCATGTGGCAATTAAGCGAGCGGACTGCAGCTTCTATTCAAAAAAATAGCCACAGGCGTTGCTTTTGTTTGCTGCATGACGCACAAAAGCCAAAAGTAGCTGCCAACGTAAAAGGGGGCTGCTGTTTGCACACAGGTAGGCGTGGCAAGGGCTGCAATTGTTTTTGCATAAAGATTGTCAGTGCAACAGCCCCAAAGGCATTGAGCTGAATGGGCTGGGACCAAAGCTCAAAAGGCCACTTGGTTGCAACTCGAGCTGCACTTTAAGTCAAGCTAAGATAACAATTGCTGAATTTAATTTTAATTGCACCCACATGCATTAACTATTAGTAATTAAAACTAAAGGCTAAGCGTATGCAATTTAAACTAATGACTAATGTAGCTCACTCTTTGCTGTTTCAGCTGCTTTCGCGACAGTCACATTTACGTGCTGACAGTTAACGTCGCTTTTTAAACAATTAAACAACAAAGAAAGACCCATAAGAATTATGTAAATATTTATTTTTTGCATTTGGCTTTTGCGTGCTTTGATTTTGAGTCAAGCCAACAGTTCGTTGACTGAATGTGGCCAACTGTCTGCCGGCTGCCGGCTTAAGTGGGTTAATAATTATACGTGGGCTTGAGTCATGCATATGTATTTGTATTTTTTAGTTAAAGATAAGCGTTGCGCAGATTTTCTAGCTCGAAGCAGCTTAGACCCGCTCGAACTGGTTCAAAGTCTGCGCTCTTGGCCAACTGCACATAACGCGCCGCACTGCATGCTAATTATACTAATTAAGCATTTAATTATATTTATTTTTTTTTGCTGCAGCGCAATGCGTCTCGACACAAACTCAAATGTGGACTTCAAAGCTTTCGACAACAACAGCAGCAGCGGTGGCAGCAGCAGCTCCAGCCCATGCGTAAGTTCGATTCGTTATATGCACTTGAAATCGTTATTAACAATGTAATTGCATCGATTATTTAGCTGGTCAAACTGGACAATCTGGCCAGCTGGGGTGGCTCACAGAAGACGGACTCCCGTCTGCCCATTATGGACTATTCCACACTGGGCGGACCACGACACAACTGCAGTCCCTTTCCCCTATCCAAAGATGTCAATAATCGTTTAGTTATATGGTTTGTTATGCGAACTCAAGCGCTGCGTGCAATTAATTGATTAATTTTCTTTGCTTTTCAGGGATGGCGACATGACCTCGTTGGATGTGGACGCCATTACAAACAGCAGCGATGAAACCCTGACTGAAAGCAATTGCATATCGGAACGCATACTCGCGGTGGCGGGCAATCAGCTCAAAGAGGAACTCAGCACTACAGTTAAGGGTGAGCAGCGGTAACAGAAGCACAAAGCGGCGCATAAAGAACCAGCCAAAGCATAATTTTGTCATTAGTGGAGCGACAGCCAAAGCGAGTGCTAGAGACTGTACAATAAAGTCAAAGTCAGCAGCTTGACTTAATATTTATAAAGTGTATGCAGCAGTCAGTAAACTAAAAAGCGCTAGTTGAAAGCTTTGTATACAACATTGTTAAAAATTTACTAACTTAAATGTCAGCTCAACTTAAGTAGCAGGTACTTACTAAAGGTTACACAATAGCTTAATAGATTGTATATAGAAATTGTCTAAATAATATATTTGAAGCTCATGTACGATAGAATTTAGTTTAGAGCTAAGTATGTCAGCAATTTTGTAAATGTTTGAACAGCGATCTCTCTCTCGTGCGCTGCAGTGTGGAGAATATTGAGTTAATATTTATAAAGTGTTGCAAACTTTGTAGTTTATGTAAGCTGAACTAAAATAGAAAGTTAAGGAATAGAAAGTCAGAAACTTTATAAATGTTTAAGCAGCGGTATCTCTCGATCTCCACAGTAAACAATATTGCAAACTTTGTATAGAACTTTGTTATCAACTTAAATGTTTAAGTGTAAGCTGAACTAGAATAGAAAATTAATAGTCAAGAGTCTGTATTCAGAGCAAGTAGACACAAAAGGTTTATAGATTGTAATAGATCTGCTACTAGATAGAGTTAGAAAAAGGCTTTCTATAGAAGCTTGTTAGCAATTCCGGAATTTAAATGTCCAGAGCAAATGTTCAGTCCAGAGTAAGAATAAAATTGTCTTAAGAATATATTTAAAGATACTTTGACTGAAGTTTTTAAACGTTTGCAAGGCAATTAATTCAATTTCTATCTCTCCCTCTCATTCTCTGCAGAGTAAAGAATATTAAGTTAAAAATCAATAGACTAAAAATATTCTTTAAGGACATATTGCAAACTTTGTATATAATTTTGTTAACAATTTGAGAAAGTAGAAGTTTCTTAGTAAAGAGTCTGTCTTCAGAGCAAGACAGACAGAAAACATTTATAGATTGGAATAGAATACTACTAGAGTTGGAAAAAGGCTTTGTAGTGAAGCTGGCTAGCAATTCCGAAAGGGTAGATTAATATAATATAATATAATATAGAGAATATATTTGAGGATAGTGTAAGATAGCTTTGAGTGAAGCTTAAATATCACTTTTAAACGTTTACCAAGCAATTCAATTCATTCATTCTCCCTTTCTTTCCCTGCAGAGTGCCGTGTTGGTGATGTGCGTGTGACGCGTGGATACAATCTGCCAGCCAAGTATGTGCTGCATACTGTGGCGCCTGCCTACAAGGAAAAGATAAAAACAGCTGCCGAGAATGCGCTGCACTGTTGCTACAGGTGAGCCTAACTATAGCGCACTTATAGCGAAGCTCTATTCACCCTCTTTATCTTTTAGGAACGTGCTCTGCAAGGCCAAGGAGCTGAATCTACGCACAATTGCGCTCTGCAATGTGAGCAGCAATCAGAAAAGCTTTCCAGCCGACATGGCTGCGCATATAGCGCTACGTGAGTCAACTTACTGTTACAGAGTTGTAACTATTCTATATTTAACTGTATTGTTTACGCTCGTTTAGGCACCATACGTCGTTATCTGGACAAGTTTACACTGCAGGTTGTGATATTGTGTGTGAATAGCAATGAGCGTGGCACTTATGAGGTACTTGCGCCACTTTACTTTCCACGCGATCAGCTGGAGGAGCGCAGCGCATTGTGGCAGCTGCCCAAGGATACGGGCGGCGAACTGGGCGAGCCACTGCATCCCGATCCGGATCGTCAGATACGCATTATACGCAATCCACAGCACAGTCATAGTGCAGTGCACATGCGTCATCGTCATGGTGAGTGCCTTGCTTGCTTAGTAATGACGTATATATATAGCATGATCAGCTTATCAGCAGCCTTATCAATTGATTAGCCTCTTTGTTTGACACTGATTTCGCTCTCGCTCACACACTAACCACCTCGCTGGCCCCCTTAACAGCTGCCGATAATGTCGATAAGATTAGCATACACACTCGCATACACTTGATATATGTTTCGACATATTGCCTTTACACTTATTGCTATATGGCTTCAGTTACGTTTTAAAAACGCATTCGTTTGGTTTGCTTTCATTGCGGCTGCTCTACGCCCAGTTGTCGCCTTTATTTTGTGCTTTATTAGTTTTGCACAATTAATCAATTGTTCAAGTGTAAGTGTTCGTTTGTAACAGTGTATTAACTAAAAATCGCTAGTGAATCGTATGAAGTTGTTTACAATGTGAGACAAAGTGACAATTAGCTGACTGCTATGTAACGCACAGCAGACTGCTTGCTATGCCAAAAAGCTGTTGCATACTTTCAAGCTGCTTCATAAACCTATTGCAAATTCTTGTTTATGCGCTGCTTAGCTAGTTAAGACAGCATTGCAAATAATTATAAATATTGTTATAAATTTTGTTATTAATTTATTAGTTTTTAATGTTATGCTCAAAAGCAGGCAACGCTTTAGCAGCTGTCAGCATATCTTTTATTTTTAGTTTACAACATACTTTTGTTGTAGCAGCTCGACAAGTGCCGCTTAATTTTGTATTTCTTGGCTATATAATTATTGCTACTTTGTACTTTTTTATTATGCACAATATATTTATTATAACAGTAGCTGCGCATTAGGAATTAGTTTATCAAAAGCGTCGTGTGCAAACATTGAAATTAACTGAGCAAGCGCTTATCGCATGAAAGTCAAGACGAATGTCAGCCTGAATAGCTTGGCAGGTTTGCAGCCGCGTTGGTATTAAATATGTCAAGATGCTGGGAAAACAACACAACTTGCTTATCGGCCACATCAACACACATGCCACGCCCACTGCGAGCAGCGCTGGTATGGGGGGAGGCAAGGGTTCGTTGTCTCCATTTCCTTTTTGTTGTTTTTGCGTGCTCTCAGTCAAAAGTTGTGCGAGTTGTTGTTGTTGTTGCTGTTGCTTTGGCTTGACAAAAGCTGCGTTGAGCAAGCAGCTGATGCTTTCAGTATCATATCAAGCGCTGAAGTTGGCAAAAGGCACAACAAAAATTAAACTTTTGGTTGCATTTGTTATTGAGGCTGTGCTGATAGTAAAAACAACAAATATGATAAACGATTCATTTGAGTTCTCATGTAAATGCAATTAAGATTGACATATTTAATTAATATATTAATGAAATTGTTTAAACGCGCTTTTTGTTGCAGCTGACGACGATTCAGACACGAGTCCACACGATATGGAGGGCAATAATTCAGATTTGGAATATGGAGCGCGCGATATGAATGGCCTAAGTCTCAATTCTTATAGCAGCGGACTGCAAGCTCAGCTACAGGTAAACAAAATAAACTAAGCAAGCTAATCAAGTTACTAATTAATGTTTGTTACTCCAGCGCGATTTGGATCGGCAGCATTTGTTAAGCGATCGCCCAAGAACTGGCGTCTATGAGAGCGTCATAGCTGAAGGCGTTGAAGGCTTGGAGCATCAGGAGCGGTAAGTTAGTTAATTAACCAAACTCTTGTTGACGTCATTAATTAAGCTCGGAACGCTTTGCAGTTCATAAAATTGTTTTGTTAGCTAATTTGCTTATGTGTGTTCCATTTGACATTTATTATGTAGACGCGTGCCGGAAATATCTAAGCACCCAAAGCAAATGACTTCTTTGCCTTCTGCACAGCTGACTGCCTGACTGCCTAACTGACTGACTGACTGACTACTTATTGCTTTCCCCTTTCGTCCGCTTAAGCGTTCAACACGTGCCTATGCAAATTTTACAGGACATTAGCACGCGAACTGCCGCAGCGCAGAGCGTTGAGCTTCCCTGTGGTTCTTGCTGCTTGCAGTGACGTCAGTGTCTTGAACTTTGACTGCGTCATCAATTGCATGTGGTCAAGTTGGAATTTTTGGACAATCGTTTACTAAAAATACTTCATATTTAGGCTATTCATAGGCAGAGGGTGAAACTACGTGACCAACTGTGCGTAGTAAAAAAAGAAAGGCTTGTGCTGCTGCTAATAAGTTGTTAGAAGCGAGGGTAGCTACAGTAGTTTTTAAACTAAAGCACGTAACAAACGCCTTAATGCGCTTAAATTAAAAATTACGTATACGCAAACATTTTGTTCATTAACAATTTGCTTATAAGCAATCTCCACTCTGTTTTACGCATTATGAGGCTGGTTACAGTATTCTGTAAACTAAAGTATGGCAAAAGTCAATTCTGAAACGCATTAATGCACTTAGTACAAAAATTACGTATACGCAAACTTTTGTTTACTTGCAATTTAGCTTGACAGCAATCTCTGCGCTTCATTAGCTTTTATATAATTGTAACACTTGTATAATGTCTTGTAGCCACCCTCGCTTTAATATAATTCGCACACATAACCTTCAATAAATCAGCGCTTAAGTATTGGCAACCCAAAAATTTGCACTCGAGTTGACACGCCAGCGCAGCCAGGCAGCAGTTATGGCCCACAACGTGCGCCTGAACTGAATCGCTAACAGGTCCGGCAAACGCATTTGTTGCGGTTCACGTGGGGTTTATACTTTCAACACATTTGTCTACTTAATTATGAATCGTCTCTGCCGCTCTCGCTGCTCTGCGCTTTCCACAAACTGAAACTCGATTATAATTGAAATGGAAGCGCGCAATGTTGCAGTTCATTGAATGCAACAAAGCGGCGAGGCATTGAAATTCAATGTTCAGTGTATTAAATTACAACATTTTGTAGCCGTTGTCATTAGCAGCGGTTAATCTTAAAAAATTACAATTAAATTAAATGCAAATGAGGGCAGCACATGTGCGTGTGGTTAGCTTCCTGCAACGGTTCAATGCTCCAAAGCAGCAGAGTGTTGACTGCTTATTTGATTTGTTTATTGCCCAAAAATTGCGCATACGTCATGTGGTGGCTGTCAAAAATAGACACAGAGTCTACTAACTGAGTGACTGGCTGCATGACTGACTGACATTTGCATTTGCATTTGCGTTTAGACGATTGACAGCCAAAGCAAACCAGAGAAGCGCCTGTCATGTCCTTGAGCATGGCAAACCCAACGCCCACTTTCGGTTAAAGTTGATGTCATTTTGTGCAGCGCAACAAAAGGGCGCAGACGCCGCTAAAAAAGAGCGAGAGAGTGTGAGAGAGAGAGAGAGAGAGAGAGCGCGCGCCTATATAGACTATGTTATATATATAATATATTAAATTGCTGCTGGCGTTGCCTTTGCCACAATTATGAGAGCGCAGCTCTGCTCAGTCAAGAAACTCAGCTCGTTGCGAACGGACGTGTGTGTATGCGTGAGTGCTTTTAGTTCGCGTGTGTGTGTATGGCCAGCGGATTCTGATTTATATAAAAAAAGAAAAACCATAATATTGTTGTTCATATTTTGAAAATTTCAATACTGTCTAACAACGTCACGCGGCTGCTTCCTGTACAAATAAAATCAAAAGTCTGCCAACGCGCAAGCAAGAGCTACATACGCCAAGCTATAAATAAATCGTATATATATACGTTATAGCTAATTTTGTGCAAAATAACAAACTGTAAAAACTATTTGCACCGATCGATATATAACTTGCATACATATATAATTTGTAAGCCGACCAAGCAGCGCTACTCCCAATACCAATACCAATACCAATACAAATACAAATACATAACCACCCACCTGACCTAACAAACAATGACAATGCTTGAGGGCATGACGTCTATAGACTTGGGCTCTAGTCCCATGCAAGAGACCACCGGGGATATGATGGGCGCCGATGAGCTCATGGAGACGCCGGAGGAGAGGTAAACACACATACAAACGCTTCTAAGTGAAATCAATTCAATTTGTAGGCGCCGCCGCCCAACCCAACCCAAGCCACCCTTTAAATTTATTGTTGATGACGTTTGATGCTCATGACGTCACATGCGCTGCTATGCTCTCAACTAATTCGTTGTACTTGCCTTCAAATGCAATGGAAATTGCTTTCAGTTTGTTTTGCGTCTATTTATAGCGCAAACCACTCACATCGCATGTCCTTTATCAGGATATGGCTTGTCGTGTGTTCAGTTGTAACTCGAATCATTTAATTCAAGCTCACTATGTTTATGAGCAACTACTGTACTTGTTCTATAAAAATTGTTGTGTTATTTTGTTTGCGCTCAAAAGTGCACGAGGCATCAATTGAATTAATAATTACTTGTTAATACAGCAGATTTATAACAATAGATAGCACTCTGCGCACACAATTCACACGACAAGTATTATATATTATATATGCTATATATTTGCATTTAAATTATAATTCAAAGGCTGCGTCATAATGCGACACATTTATATTATATGCTTTTGTTTTTATTATTGTTTTTGCCAGTTTATCTTCAGCTTTTATCTGCCCATTGCAGATGCTGTCGTGTCGTCAGTTTATCTGCATTATGATGAACTTAATCTTTGGCGAAAATCACTACCGGAGTTAACTGCGTCAAAAACAAAAACAAAAACATTTGTTTGCTGCAATTAACAGTTCAAACCAAAAAAATCATAAAACCCGTTTGTGTATTTAGACTAAAGCGTATGTGTTTGACTAACTGTGACTCAGTTTAAGATTTTCGCACTGCGTTAAAAAAATATATTATTTATATGAAGGCGAATGTTATTCGAAAGCAATTTCATGATTTCATGTCATGACTGCAATTGTGTGAGTTACACTGAAAGATAATTGTGAGCATAAAATCTAAGAATAGTGTGGAAAGTTTTCACTTGTCTTATCAATTGTTAAATGTTAAAAGAATTGAACTGCCTGCTCTCTTCAGTCGTAAACCTTTTACATGTTTTTCTTCTACTTGTATTTAAATTTAGCAATAACAGCTGCGATGCTTAAAGCGATTTTCTTATCTTGCCTGCAATAATTTTTAGAACAACAACTATAAAGCTATGAATAATTATATGGGGCTGCTACACAAATTAAAGATTTTAGTCTGAAATCTCTCTAACCAAACTTACAGAAATTTTATTGTTTTGAATATTAAGTTAGCTCAAAGCTGATTTTGGGTTGATTTGAAATTCTGTTTTGGTCTACCTGTATTTATTACAGAGTCTTACACTGTCAGTTGCGCCCTAATTCTTTTTTCTGCTCACACTGAAATTTCTTTTGCGTGCGTGCGCTCAATTGTTCTCTTAACCTCATCTCCTACTCTCTCTCTCTCTCCCTCTTATCACACAAATATTTGCATTTATTTTAGCACAATAATAAAAAATATTTTTATACACAAAATAAGTATAACATGTGCTGAATTGCAAAGCATTTAACAAGGTAAACATAAATACGTGTATTACGATTATGGTTACGTGCGCTCATTACGGCCGTAAAGCTACCGAGTTGACAAACAATAAGATAAACTACTTAACACTTCAACTGGCAAAACTGGCACATTAATAAACTATCAATATATTTTTTATTATTACTTGCAGATATGAGCGTCTATTGCATCGTGCACAGGTGGAGGATTTGAATGAAGTCTCTGGCATTGGTTGTCTATATCAAAGCGGTGTCGATCGTCTAGGTCGACCTGTGATTGTGTTTTGCGGCAAATGGTTTCCAGCACAGAATATTGATTTGGAAAAGGTAAACACGCCATAGACATAGAGTAAACAAATTTTAAATTAATGCTGTATATTTGTTTTTAGGCGCTGCTGTATCTAATTAAACTGCTGGATCCCATTGTGAAGGGTGACTATGTTATCGCCTACTTCCATACACTCACATCCACCAGCAACTATCCATCGTTGCATTGGCTGCGCGAAGTCTACAGTGTCTTGCCATACAAGTGAGCACAGCTGTTAATTTATTTAAACCCCATTTAATAAACATTTACCTTGCAGATACAAGAAGAATCTGAAGGCCTTTTATATTGTGCATCCCACATTCTGGACTAAAATGATGACCTGGTGGTTCACCACATTTATGGCGCCAGCCATTAAAGCTAAAGTGCATTCGCTGCCCGGTGTAGAGCATTTGTATTCGGCCATTACCAAGGACCAGCTGGAAATACCCGCCTATATAACAGAATACGATATGGCTGTAAGTAGTTGGCTTAAGCTTTTGCAGACCTACAAGTTCTCATTTCTCATTTCTTGTTTCTCTTTTAGACCAATGGCCTGCATTATTTTAACCCAGTGCCGACCGCCTCGTAGATGGCGGCCATTGTAGCTGTCTAGGCAGTGAAATCAACCCCCCACAACCAACACACACACACATAGTACCCGAAAAATGAGAAATTTTTTATAGATTTTATAGCTATGTATTATTGTTTTCTTGTTTAGCATAAGTAAATGAACTATTTTGTTGTCTTGACGAGTCTTGCGACAGATTTGTTCAAAGGATATTTTGTATTTTTGCGTAGGCTGAGCTAGTAATCCATGTGTGTTGAGATCCAACCCAAAATTATATATACACAATTTAGATATGTATAAAAACATTCTTATGAAGCGCATCAAATTAGAGCGAACTTAATTTGCGATTACAAATTACAAAAACCTCGAAAGCTGAACCTGCAAAAAAATTGTTGTTAGCGTTAACTTTGCAATTATAAATTGACAAAAATAGTAATTATTGACAATGTACTTACACATGCTAAGCTCTGGAATGGTATTAGAGATGCGATAAGCGTAAATCCCCGCAAAAGCGAAAGCAAACAAAACAAAATTATAAACAAAATACGTACATATGATAAACAAAAAATTCAATTGTAATTATACAACAAATATTATATATATAAAAGAAATATACACATAAACTGTACAATATATGTATACATATTTAATTATATATATATATGACGATAAAATAAAAATTATTATACATATATTTTAAAATTGTTATGAAGAGAGAATGCAGCATTCAAATTTAATGAATGCTATTAGCTAACTTATGTAATTAGAGCTCACCGCAAGGTTTGCAATTGTAACACCAACCACACCTATACACAGACACACACACACACACATCAACACATACATGTACTTGTTAAACTTCCATGCACCTTTTGCGCTCAAAAGAAAAACCAAAAACAACAAACAAATTTAATTAATTCAATTTAACTCAAGCACGCGCCACATTTGAAAATTGGTAAACAAAAGCAAAAAAAAAGAAAATCTTTGAAACTAATAAATTTGTAACTATTTGTAGTTTATAACTAACTTTTCAATTAGCGCTACTAATAACTAATTAATTAATATTTTTGAAACTCGTAATCAATTGGTAAACGCTGAAAAATGTTCAAACATAGTATAAACTCTACTATACTATGTATATGCCCACAAATAACTCAAGCAGCAAACTTAAAAACAAACAACAAAGCAAAACACCAAATAGTTCAGCAATGTTAAAAACAAAATTAAATTTGCACTCAGGGATTGATTTAAATGCAAACAAGCAAAACAAACAAATTAAATGATAAAAGTTGTACGCTTCTTGAAAATCACAGCAAGCAACAGCAAAAATATTTGCAATTCACAAACAAATCGGCTGCCTGGCTAGTACCTTAAACAAATGTAGTTTAAATATATTAAAACCCACAGAGCTAGTAACTAATTAAATATTATATAAAGTTCAGCAATTAATTGCAATTGTTTTTTAGGCCCTTTTAACAAGCAAGCAACAACAGCTAGCTTATTGTATTAATGCCAACAAACTGAAGTATATAGCTAAAAGATTTAGGCAATCGAATTGATTAGAAAAAAGTTCAATTCATCACCCACCCACGCATGATTAGCAAACCCACTAGGCTCAGCATTATACAAATTATATAGAACATATATATATATAGAGAGATCAACTAGCCCACAGTATACATATTAGGGCGGCTCGGATATTCGAATTGCCACCCGAACCAAAGGAGACGCTCTAAAACATATATTATTTTTACTACAAGGATAAATCATATAAGCTACAAATTGAACTCTAAACTATAAACTAATTTTCAATGCATTTTCTATAAATACATATAAGTATTCATATGTATGAACCTACAAGCTGTAGGTGAGCTGTTAGTGTAGTCCTCAGTCGGACTAAGACTTACACCAACTCCCAGCCCCAGTTATGCCAAGTGTTCCTTTCTGAAAATTGTATTTTTTGCTCGAAATACATTTGAAGAATTTCCTAAGCACATATGTGAAAATAAAATAAATTAAAAAAACGTTTCTACAATTTTCAAAAACCACAAGATTGCTTTAGTAAATAATATTATTAAAAAATTTAATGGTGATTTGTTGCAAGAGAGAAAAAATTTAATATTAAACATTAATTGTACCTTACTCGAGATAAATTCTGCGATTGAATTTAGTGTAGCATAAAAATTGTATTTTTAACAAATTCCTTTTTGTAAATATGTTCACTTAAGAAAACTACGACTGTTAACAGTTACAGTATTTTTAAATGTTCATGTTTATAGGTAACTTAAAAACTTTACACCTTAAAAAAAACTAGTTGTTAAAATAAAACCCGAAGCTATATTATAGTACATAAAGTAAATGAAAGAAAAAAAAAAAAACAAATTTGCTAATGCATCATGGCACTCTAAATTAACAAAATTCTACATCTCTTTTTCCTTTTGTATATAACATTTAATTGGTAAATTACTAATAATAATAATAATTAATAAAAAAAAGATACATGCGCTTTCGTTAAAATTAAGCAACTCAAAACAGTTTTATTTTTTGTTGGGTGTGCTAACAAACTTATTAATTACTTAAATTAATTCAACTAAATTCATCGACTTCTTAACAGGAATTTTAACCTTTTACATTTTCAAAAGTAAAGTTTTAGTACGATCACAGTTTGTGATTTAAAAATACCAAAAGCTTTACACATTAGCGCGAGTTGGTAGCACCGCCGCATGTTGTTTTGTTTACCGTATGATCAATTTAGTGGTTTCATTTTGTACATATTTCGCTTTGTGTTCCTCAAACAATTGCTGCAGTGCATCCATGACCTGGCCATGCACCTTATCCACGTAATCCGCGGACGGCTGCGCATTCTGCACCACATCAATGGGTGCGCCAACTGCGTAAAAGAAAACAGCAACAGTTTAATTGTGAAAAGTGTTTAAGGTTAACGAAAACCACTTACCAACTTGCACAATCGGTCGACGGTAGGGCAAAAAGCCAAATGTGTAATTAAAGAAACCACGCCCCACAGGTAAAAGCGGCGCAATGCCTGTGGAATTCTTAATAGCAGTTTGCCAACGGCGCAGCAGCGAGTCTGGCGGATTGGCCACTTGATCAAAGATATCAACTTCGCCAAAGGAAATGCAAGGCACAATAGCTGAGCCCGTGCGCATGGCTAGTTTAACAAATCCTTTGCGATTCTTTAGCGTCACCACATATTGGCCGGGATGTGAATCCAATGCCTCTTGAGCGCCACCAACTAAAATAGCCACCGCATTGGAAGTGAAGCCATCGCTATTGTCAGTATGCTTAGCATCATTGGATTTTGTAAGATAATACGTCAAAGATTCCTTGGAAACTGAGATCAAGCCCCACCAACGCAACAGATCTCTTAGAAATGGTATCACAAAGTGTTGATCCAGCGTGGCCACCTTGGGACGCACCCCCGGAAAAAGCTCCAGCCATTTGCTGATTTCCAGGCCCATGTTTATGCAAATTCCCGTGCTGTGCAACGAAAGTTAAGTTCAGGTGAGTACAAAAATAAACATAAGATAAGATAGTTTAAGCCTGAAGTGCACTTACCCGAGTATGCCATGGGGAAAACTGGCCAGAATATAGTTTTTATTCGCTGGTAGATCGGCTGTCTTGACCAAATCAACGGGAAAGTAATTGCGATACATGCGATATACGCAATTTGTGCGATTTAACATAAAGCTGCAATTAAAATTTAATTAGTTTGTATTAGTATACATGGATTTTTAAAAAACTTACCCATTGCCTTTCATGTATGAATAGTTTCTTTTATGTTGTACATAAATACAAACTGTATACATCACCACCAGAGTGCGTATTATTAAGCCGCCATAGAACTGCAAAGTAATTATTATTAGTTTATATATATAAAACTATAATTTATAGTCTTACCAATAGCAAAAGTATTAATAGACTAGATGTCAATGGCAGCGTAAAGAAAAACAATGTAAACAGTCCAGTAACTAAAGTTTGTAGTCGCCGCTTTAGCGGCACTTTAATTGGAGCCCATTCAATTTTCATTTCAAAAATATTCGTTTAATATTTTTTACTGCCAAGTGCAAGTCCAGCGTGTGCTTCTCGAGACGTCTCCTAAGCAACTAAATGTTGACGGGCTGGCAAGCAATCACAATATATGCTTATCCTTATCACTGGTGCCCGCTGTTGCGCCTATCCGAAATCGCTGTTGAGTAGTTTAAGAAATAATTTCACTGATTACCGATGCGATAACGTTAGTAAGGGCTAGACAATGTTAGTAAGTGATATCTATGGGTCAAGCCAGACAGAATAGATATGTAATAAGTAGTTTGTGGTTAGTATTTAGCTAGATTAGCAATATCTAATCGTATATTGTTATAGTTTTTTAACCTGTTTTCTATAATCAATGCATGAATGCACTGCAACCATATAGAGCAATCTATATGCACTCGGAGTGTAAAGATATTTTTTGTAATGTTCTCTTTTTGTCTTTGTTTTCTTCGAGTGTAAAATATTTAGAGATAGGGTACAAAGTGTTCATTGTTATAAACATGTTGCCATAGGCATTCTTTTATATGAGCACATAATTTCACAAACACATACACACATATGTACACACATTAGTCACTTTATCATGCATTTATGCCGACACCGCCAACTCAGACTTGACCTTTAGAATAAAACACTTTCAGAACTGTTTCGTTTTCAATGTGCGCAGAAATCAGTTTGGTTGTTAGTCGCAGATAAGTCGACAATAGTTTGTCTAGCCGTAAAATTTGCTCTATTTCCAGAGCATAGTTCATTGATTTAGCTTACTCATGCAGCAAAAATCGCTGCTTTGTCATGTAAACATGATTAGAGATACGTTCGAGTATCATTGATCTACTAGTTAAAATTGACATTGCAGGCGTACACACTAAAGGCTATACTAGAACTAGTATATGTATATGTAAATCACTGAAGCGCTTGCACATAAAATTTAATTAGTCAAGCGCAATTGTTCTAAACAACGCACACAGTACAAGTTTACTATTCAATTAACTTGAATGACTTAAGCTTGCTGTATGTTAAATAAAGTGCTCAGCATTTAAACAAGTTAACTATTAACTAGTTTAAAAAGTGAGCTACCGCATGCAGATATGGCTGTTAGTTTGCATTGCTTTAAAGCTTGTATATTTAAATGCAGTCCCAAAAGTGCGCGCAGCTTTCAAGCGCAGCCAACTTCGCGTTACGTGTAAACTGTTAAAGCTCTCTAACAGCTGTTAGCATTTAACAGGTAGATACATATGAAACAAACAACACACGAATTGTGCGAAAAATAAAAGAAAAGTTAAAATACAATGGCTACAGAAGAGCACCAACGTCTGGCCAATATTGTAAAAAATTGCCATGACAATCTGCGTCAGCTTACAAAGCTATATGGCGCCGAGCGTGCTTGGCAAGAACACACTAGCGCCCAAAATGCTGCACAGCTAAAGGAATACGCTGCTGCCATGCAACAGCTGGCCGAAATTTGGGAGACGAATACCAATAATAAAGAGCTACAGGCACGCAGTCGCATCAAATGGACCGTGGACTATATAACCAAGTATTTCTACACCGAGGGTATTTATCTACAGAAGCGACATCGGGAACAGCGTTTACTGGAGTCGTACGAAGAGCTTAAAGCAGTTGACTGCAACTATATGATAGAGCCAAGGGACACTTTGCGTGTGCTTGATGTAGGCAGCTGCTTCAATCCATTTGGGAATACACCACACTTGGATGTAACAGCTATAGATCTGTGCCCAGCACCAGAGTCTAACGTGCTGCAAGCAGATTTCTTATACGTGGAGCTGGATGCCACTCTAACCCAACCAGAGATTAAGGATCGTGTTGTCAGCCGTCTACCTGCAGGCTTCTACGAGTGCGTCATATTCAGTCTACTCTTGGAGTATATGCCCAGTGCTGAGCAGCGTTTGTTGTGTTGTCAAAAGGCCTACGATCTATTGAGTCCCGAGGGCATTCTAGTCATTATAACGCCGGATTCGCAGCATGTGGGCAAGAATGCCAGTATAATGAAAAACTGGCGGTATACCTTGGCCAAGTTGGGACTACTGCGCGTGCGTTTCGAAAAGCTACCGCATATCACCTGCTTGGTTTATCGCAAAGCCATCAGCAAGGAATTGGCCCAACATTGGGGATCTCTACATCGGGAACACTGCATTACCGAGGCTATAAGCATTCCACAAGATGCAAATTAATTACATCAGCGAGAGCATTAGCATTCCGCAAATTAATTACAGTTCTAAGTTTATTCAATATATCGTACACTTACATATTAAATTATGTATTAGACATTAAATCGTTACTCTAAAACTCTATGACAAGGGTGACTCTAGCGATTGCTCCTCAGCTATAGTCCTGGCAACAGTGCTGGGCTGACGACTTTTGCTAGTAGCACCTGCTGCCTGTTTCATTATGTTGGGCGGCAGTGGCTTTTTTCGATCCGCCTCCCACTCGGCGCGATGCAAACGCTGGCGATGCTTGTACATATTGGCATTGGAAAAGAAAGTCTGCGGGCAATTGGGACAGGTGTAGAGCACCTCGCCAGTGTGCGTGGATGTGTGCTCCTGCAAAGCATTGCAATTAATCAAAAGTTTTTCAAATTCATATGTCAAGCGCTTACCCTCAAGTCCTGTGGTCGCTTGAACGCTTTTTCGCACATGGTGCATTGGAACTTGCGCTCGCACTGATGATTGTGATAAATATGACGCTTAAGCGCTCGGGCATTGATTGAGGTCTTGTCGCAAATCGGACAACGATGCTCACTGCCAGGTGGCTCGTGTACAGTGTTCATATGCTGCTTGAGACCAGAGAGTTGACGCAGCCAGGTGCCACATATTTCGCATTGCACGGGATCAGGCTTCGGCCTCGGCTTGTCCGAGTGCTCCATCTCGTGATGCTTCTTGAGGTACGTCTGCGAGCGCAGCTTCTTGCCGCACTTGTCGCAAATAATGGCAGTCTCTGGATCGTGCATGTAGCGCATGTGCTCCTTAAGCTTGCGCGGCGTGGGCAGCCTAATCAAACAAATTAGTTTTTGTAAAATAGCAATAAAAGGATTATTAATTTACCTTTTCGGGCACTCGGTGCACGGATATTTAAATTCCGTCTTAGGCACATGCTTGGATAGCTGATGATACTTCACTGCCGCCTTGGTCGTAAAGACCTTAGTGCACTTTTCGCATTGATAGGATGGCTTTTCCTTGTCGCCTTGTGGATTAGTGTGCGTCAGCTCATGCGTCTCCAATGTCTTGGAGTCCTGACACACTCGTCCACATTGCGCACACATAAAATGTTCCGGATTATTGTGCACCAGCACATGCTCTGCCAGGCCCTTGCGTAAATGGAACTTTCGTCCACAGCAGCTAATGAAACCACTTTCAATATTGTGGGACATGCGCAGATGACGCCGCATGTCGCCAAAGTTGGGCACTAGCTGATTGCAGATGTGGCAGGGCAGCTTCTTGAAGAACGCAAATATAATCTCATCGTATTCGTCTTGTTGCGCCTTGCGTCGTTCGATCTCTTCGCGAGACATGCGCACTGGCGGCACCAAAGGCTTCGTACGCTTGCGATACTTCTTTGGTTTAACCACCACACGTTTAGGTATTTCCGCATAACGCTCTTCGGGCTCAACGTCGGGTAGACTTTCATTGGAATCTGAGTTGCTGCTGTTCTCGCTGGAGCTATCGCTGTCCTCTGTGCCCAACACCGCTTCAGGCGCTACAAAATCTAAATCATGGTCATCGTCTGTATCGCATTCCTGCTTCAAGTCTGCAGCTGGCGTTGTGGCTGGTGGTGTCTTCGGCTTACGTCCACGTCGCGTACTGCGACGCAGATTGCAACCCTCTACAGCTGCTGCTCCTGCCTTAGGCTTAAAATCCAAAAACTCAGCCAGCGGCGTATCACCATCCGAATCGCTGGCTAAGGACAACTTTTCACGTTTAATGCGACGCTTGGCAGCTGTGATATTATCATTGCTATGCCTCTTGGTAGCAGCTTTGGTCTCTAAAGCCGGCTCCTCTAGCACTTCAAGCTTTGGCAGCGCGTCCAGCTCATTTACCTCCACCTTTACATCTGCCGTATTAGTAAAAAAGCCTTCAGCCAGTGCATCCATTTCAGTTGCCAGCGTTAAAGGACAAGCTGCCGCCGTTTCGCCACAAAATTCGATCGGGATACTCTTCACCTCGCCGCGGCGCTCCTGGTGCACATTGTAGACGCGCTGATAAAATTCATTGAAGCTGCTCACACATTTCCAGCACTTTTGGCAAATCTCCTCGCGCTCATCTCCACCACTGTTCAACTGCAATATGTATATATACAAATATACTTGACTGTTGTTAGACTTCGGCAGACTTACCTCCAACCAAAAATGTTTGTTGATTGTTTGGCAAATGTGCAAACTTTGGCCCAGCTCCGAAAAAATCTTATAGGAGTCGCCGCTCTTGCAGCAGCCAAAACATAGCACGCAAGCAGCCATGGCCTACACAAAATAGTTCTTATTTTCACTTTAAAGCCAAGCAGCCGACATTTGTTAATGGCAAAAACAAATTTGTTTAAAAATTGTTCTCTGTTTGTTTATTTGCTAGAGAAGTGAGTTGCGCTGCTCGATAACGATAAACATAAGCATGATAAACTTGAAGAGCAATAACATTTAAACACGACTTACATTCGAACGGCAACGGACGTGTTAGCGGAATTTTTGAAAACGACTTTCTAACGTGCATTAAAAACGAGAAATAGTAAAATATGTAAATAAATGTGCAGAATACGTCAAGACAAATTATAAAATGTTTAACATTATGCAAATTGCTTTAACAATTTGACAGCTCACCATTATCACTACTAAATTGTTCAGTTTGTGTGTGTGTGTGATTTTGCTTACTATCTTTTGTGTTTGTTTTTATCTGCGTTTCGCATCTCTGCAAAATTAGCACTTGACTTTTTTTGCAAAGATTTGAAGGCTTGTTTGACTGACGCCGGGTGGGGTGTGTGGGGCGGGGCGAGTAGCTAAGTGCGATTACAAAATGGCCCAAAGTGTGTCATAAAAGAAAATACAGCAGCTCCCCACTTCCTCGAAACAGGTAGCCAGCTGCACATGCACATGCATGCAACTACTTGTGGTAGTTGGAATATCGGGTTTGATTTGAAGCTTGGGTTTTCATTTACGTAACGCCTAAAGTCAGGCACGAGCCAACCTAGTTAACGAGTTTTGAAGACCGACAAGTGTTCGGTTTCATTTTCACTCTTGTTGCACTTGCTGCTGCCAGCCCCCCCTAACAGCCAAAAACCGCCCACAAATCAACAAAAACCTAACCGAACAGCACGTTTTTATTAGCGCACATTTCTTATGCGGAATATTAATAGCTAGCAAAGCCGAAAAACAAATAAAAACACAAAATTTTGCTTTTGAGGAAATGGCAAAACGGAAGCTACATTGTGCATAAACAAGTGAAACTAAGCTCAAATTCTATAAACATTACAAAAATAACACCCAATTAAAGTGAGTGCAACATTTGCTGACAATGAGTAAACAAAACATTTACGTTTTACTGCCAATTTGCGTGGCTTTGTGCACATTTGTGCTGGAGGCAGAGGCTTATGGATTTGGACGTTGCCCCAAGTATCCATCGATGCCAAAGTTTAACATGAGCCGGGTAAGTCTGTCGACTCAAACAATGGAGATGAGTAAGCTCGCCAAGGCTAGCTATGAAATTCAAAGCTTTCATGCATTTATATTTATGAATTGTTTACATTTATTGAACACAACAAAGTTGGCACATTTATGTTTAATTAGCACAAGGCGTTTATTAGCTTTTAATAGCAGTAGTAAGGCCGAACTTGAACTAATTTCTTGTGCATTGTAAAATGTGCAAACCTGTTTAGAGCAAAGTAAACCATAGCAAACATAAATAAATAAATAAATGCTGCTAATCGCTGTCGTCTTGTCTTCCAATGACAAGTCAAGTTACTTCTTTTCAACAACAACAACAACAGCACTAGCAGCAACAACTTGTAAAGTTTAACCACATTGGCATGCCAAGGACATTAAAGATCAACAACCATACACATATGTACATATAGCGAGTGTAAACACACTGGTTTGCTAGCTAGCAAATTGTTGCTATCAATTTACTTCTACAATTACACTAATCAACGCGCTTTATTATTTATGTATAAGCTGAGCGCCTTGGCTTTAATTGGAAGCATTGCATCCAATTTGCATCAATTGAAAATGAAACTAACAACATAATAAACCTGAAAGCAACATAATTGAATAGATCTGTTAGAAAAAAATGTTCATACATATAAACTATTTGTTCTACTCTTAAAAGCCACAGTCAAAGTTTCATTATTATTCATAACTTTGACATAAACTACACCGTCACTAATTTTTATATTTATAGTAAATACAATTTTTTAAACATATGCATTGAATAATGATCTTCAAAGTTATACATATTCATTAGTTACTTTGGGACCCTTATATGGAATATATATTCTTTATGAAAACAAAATTCTGACTAAATGTATTCTTGTCCATCATTGTTATGCTTTGCAGAGCTCTATGTTGAGTGCAGCTTGATAAACATAATGAAACAAGTGATTTCAATTGAGCTGCTCGTTTAGAGGCCAAAGACCCGAGAACGCACCCAAGTAGAATTATTATCAGGGGGCGGCGCTTTTATGACTTTGGAGCGCTACCAGAGCAAACTGCAATGGACATCAACTATGGCAGACATAAACCAGTTTCAGTTTTAAAAGCAAAAAATACACAAAATGTGCTTAAAACTTTATATTTTACGCATGTCATGGAGACAGTAGTTTATTTGCTTTTGGACTTTATTGTATTTTGTATTGTTTGCTTTGGCTTTTGTTTAGTAGTAACCCAGTTTAGTGCTTACTCATCGCGTGACAAAGAGAAACGCAAGAGATGCGACCATCTAATATTGTATGTGCATTTTATTTATTAATGAAATGAAATGATTTTGAATTTCAGGTGCTTGGACATTGGTATGAAGTGGAGCGTTCTTTCTATTTGCCCGAAATTGCCTCCGGCTGTACGACTTTTGCTTTTCAGCCGTATAATAAAGCGGATTTATCCAAGTTTAATAACTTTAAGCTAGAGGTGGCTATAAAGACTGTGAATCGCATGTAAGCAAACAGCTTTATAATTAAATATGTATATATTGTTCATTTAAACTTTAAACTTGCAGCACTGGCAATCCAAATGTGAATTTAGGCTATGCAACGCCAGAGAACAGCAAATCCTCCATAATGGACTTTAAGGTATGCATATAGTTTATAATTGCTTATATTTCACTATAGCTCTGCATACTTTTAGTTTAATACGCGCTTTCCGGAAGTGATTGCACGTCTGTTGCCCGGATCCGGCAAGTATCAAGTGCTATATACAGACTATGATAACTTTGCCATATTGTGGTCTTGCGGCAGCATTGGCTCTTTGGGTTACGCCGATCAGATTTGGGTGCTAGGACGTGAAACGGATTTTGTTGTGGAAATACGCGAGAAAATTTATGATGTGCTCAAGCGTTTGTCGCTTGATCCGGAGAGACTGGTGCTCAGCATGAATACCAACTGCCCAGAACAGCACTGAATAACAGTTCACTAACTATATAGTCTATATATTTATATAAAGCACACACTTACACACACATATACATGCATCACACACATACACACATGGTAAGCAGTTATTGTTTACTTTTAGGCTTAGTTATATGTTTAGGTTGCTGTGATAATGCGAAGAAGAGCTTTGTTTTTAGTTCATATATATGGCTTTATATATAAAAATATATATATTCGATTGGCCTGCACATAAGCAAATATAAATATGCGAAAAATTATATTTGTGCACGAATTTCTGACAAGTTGGGGGTATTTTTTAATCACAGCTACAGCAATTAATACCCGCGTTCTAATTAATATATTATATATTTAGTATTTAGAACCAGACCATATACAACTTGCTTGTAATGCTTCATTTTTAGTATCAATTTGTTAACTGCTTGGAGTAGAGCAGTATTATATCTGAAATTATGTCAAAGTTTTGCGTGTTGTTGTTGCTGCTTGGATTACTTTTGCTTACAGTGAATGACTGCTGGGCACGAGGTGGAGGACATGGTGGAGGGCATGGCGGAGGACATGGAGGAGGGCATGGCGGGGGAAGAGGCGGCGGACGCGGCAGAGGTGGCTTTGGCGGTCGAAGAGGCGGTGGCGGCGGTTTTTATGCGCCACTACGCAGAGGTTACGGCGGCAGAGGATTTTATGGCGGCTACAGACCCTACAGAGGATACGGAGGCTTTGGCGTGGGTGTATTACCTATACCGTTACCTGTTCCAGTGCCTTATCCGCGACCATACTATGACTATGACTATTAGAAATCAAAATTCACTTTAGTTTCGGTTATGTAAAGTTAATATGTATATTAAACATAGTTTACAAATTGAATTGTGTAAATGTAGACAGTACTCTAAATAGTTTGTTTATTTTGTAATAATATTTATTGTTTTGATGGTCTTCGGTGTGTATTTTTTATGTCTGAATATTTGTGCGTAACTCTAGTGATAAATGCAGTAGCTTATATCTAATAAAAACCCCAATATCTATATAGTTGGTTATAAATGCGTGTTATATGTATAGAGTATGTGTAAACTACGGACTAGATATGCTTGTGGAGTATTTATGAATTATAAAAATGGCAGACATTGCGGCATTCGTTGTGAGCTAAATATAATTAGCATAAAATTAATTGTAATTATTGTTGACTATGTGTGTTTTAAGTATAATTCGAGCGTGTGTGGCCAGGCGCCATTGGAAGTAGCTGGCAAAAAAGAGTTGAGAGTGAGAAAGTAAGGAAGAAAAAGAAGCAACATTTACAAGCATTTTTTGGTCAATTATGCTTTCAGCTATTCCAACTGGCGCATGCCATAAAATTCCTGTTTCAATTCGACTCTACAAACGTGCATTTAAAATTTTGGACACGGATTCGTAGACGGTATCATTTCATTGCTGTGACTGCATCTAGAGCATGGCCTTGCATTCGCACTCAGCAATGCTGTGTTGGATGCAATGATTAATCTCCGCAAAGCCGGGACGCTCGCTGGGCTTGCGATTCCAGCAGCGACGCATCAAGGCGTAAACGGACAGCGGCGTATTGTCGGGACAGCCCAGCACGTTGCCCTCCTTGATGTACTTGATGACCTCGGCGTGTGTGAGGCCAAAGTATGGCTGCAGCGCATAGGAGAAGATCTCCCAGAGGCAGATGCCAAAGGCCCAGACGTCCGACTCCAACGAGAATTTGTTGTACAATATGCTCTCAATGGGCATCCAGCGTATGGGTATAACATCATTCTCATCGCCCTTGTAGTAGTCCTGCAGATAGATCTTGTGCGACAGCCCAAAGTCCGCTATCTTCACCACCATCTGCTCGTTGATGAGACAATTGCGTGTGGCCAGATCGCGATGCACAAACTTGCGCTCGGCCAGGTACAACATGCCAGAGGCCACATGCGAGGCCATGCGCAGCAGCTGCAGATCATCCAACTGCTGGCGTTGTGCTGTAGGCGCCTGATGCGTAGCATATGGCGAGCAGGCGCGCAGAAACTCGCTCAGATCGCCCGGTGACATGTACTCGAAGAGCAAGCACATGGGACGACCCAAGGCGCAAACGCCCAGCAGCTTTACAATATTCGGATGATCAAACTCGGCCAGCAGGCAGGCCTCACGCTCAAAATCCGTTTGCATTTGATCGCTGGCATCGTCTTTGAGCATTTTAACTGCCACCAACAGCTCATCATGACCGGAGACCAATCCTGGCGCCTTGGCTTGAAACACGCGCCCGAAAGCTCCTTGGCCCAACGAACGCACATAGACAATCTCACCACGAGGATACTCCAGCTTCTCCAGACGTGCATTCAGCTTGGTTTTGGACTCCTGCACAGCTGCCGTAGTGGATGTTAACATAATGCAATTGCTGTGTATGGTGGCTGTGCTGCGAATGGTGCCACACTTGGCATTGCTATTGTGAAATCCAGTGGAGCCCAGTGTCTCATGGCTGGCAGAAAGATTACAGTCCCCACGCATGGAGGCATTGCAATCTCCACGCACAGACGCGCTGCACTCGTTCATGGTAATCGTTTGTGAGGGCTGTGTGTACTGCTTGTGCTTGGAGAGCTTATAGGCCAGCAGAATAATTAGATGCAGCGCCACAATGCCTATGAAGCCAATGCCAGCAAGCAGAAAGATCATGCTGGGTGTAAAGAACTCTTCCATTTTGATGGGCGTGCTCAAATCCTTGCCAGCGGGATCCACATAGTCAGCTGCAATCCCATAGAATTATAAACAGTGCTGAGTGTTATATTTGATTACTTACGGCAAATGGGAATATCGCAGTGCTGCCAGCGCACAGAATCATCCAGTGTATAACACCAAGGCTCCGGCTCCTCGCCGCCGGCATTACGGCAATAGTTTTCACCCTCGAGCAGCTGCGGAAACACCAGCGGTGGTTGTATGTGCTTGTGTGGAAATTGTGTATCCCAACGCTGGCAAGGAATGCCCGTCTTGGTCATATTCATGCTGCCCAAATAATAACGTCCATTGCCATTGCGACAGTCGTCTAAAAGAAAGTCTGCGTTAGTTAAGTGCAAACACTAAATCTTCCGCAACCTACAGCTAACTTCAGCATCCTTAATCTCAGTCAGCCCTATGTAGGAGCAGCTGGCGCGTTGCATGCCAGCATCGTAGTGCGGCAAGGCGGTGCAGTTGGGCAGACGGAAGTGCGCGCGACTTTTGAGAAACATATTACGCTCCTTCTTCTCCTCGATGAGCACCCAATCGTTGTAGCAAAACTGCAAATGCGTTGCCTGGCAGTCCTCAAAGCAAAGCGGCGCCTTCACTGCACGATTCTGCTCCACATGGCAGCGTGGAAAGGCATAAGCACAAAGCATTTTCTGCAACCGGTAAGCGAAAAGTCAATTATGTTTCTAGTTAGAGTAAGAGTTAGTGCACCCACCTCTGCTGCCTCGCGACATAAGCCTGTCAGATCGACTATTAACTCATCCCAGAGCGCTGTGGTCACTTGCTCGTTGCGCCAGCCGCCTGTGGGATCCTCTAGGCTATACCAGACCGGCCCAGTGATGAACTGCTTGCACACCTTGCCATTGTACGGCGCACAGTAGCCCTTCTCCTCACGCTCACGTTCGTGCTCATTGGTGTGGTGCCTCTGATGATGGCGACGTTCCGGCTCTTCTATGGTATTGGCATTAAGGGAATTCGCCTGCGCCGCACTAGTAAACAATAACACGCAAAGCGCCAAGACAGCAGCAGCTAACCCCAATACACAACCCCAACTGCTTGCCATGGCTGCCTGCCTCTCTCTCGATATGCGAATGTGTTTGTGTGTATACTTGTGGAAAAAAAGCTTTGCTATAGATTTGCCGTATTCGTTGTTGACTTTTAGGCGCCTTGCGCCGCAATTGTGCACATTGCACAGATGTTAAACATTTTAAAATTAATTTAAACACTCTTTTGTTGCAATTGAAATGTTGCAGTACGCGCTTGTCGACGCCTTTTTCAGAATACCACAAAGTTAACAACCCGTGTGTAAGTGTTGGAGAGGGGGAGTAGGAGGAAGCGTGCACAGAACGTCCCCATAGGGGTGGTTTTCATATACAAACACAAGAACAGGGTTGTTGTTAGTGGCGCGCATCCAGGTTTTTATTCTACATTATTTATGGCGCAAAACTAAACATTGATTTAAACAACAAATTTATTATTCTTCTAATTTTCTTCACGCTCAGCGTTATTTTCATTTCCTTCTTCTTCATCTTCAATAGTTTCTAAACCCTGTAAAAATATGCATGCATCGTAATTATATGGCTTAAAAAATGATTTCAATTTTTGAAATTTTCAATTTCGGTTTATAATTTTATTCACTTTTGCACTTATTTAAAAGAATTTCAAACTAAATTTATATTTAATTTTTAGCTTCATCTGGAATAGAGTGGAGACCCTGTAAAAAGTAATTAAACAATTTCTTATGTTTTAAAAAATGTTTGTAACGTTTCGGAAAGTTGAGCATGTGAATGTGAATAACTGAAGAAGAAGCACTGTTAACTTTAGTAAATAGTGGGAATGAAACTAGAAAATGACAACATAAGGGTTAAATGAAAATTTGTTATTAAGCAAATAGGAAAACCCAAAACCAAATGGAATAATGCCAGTGATAAGCAAACAAAATTAGACAAAATTGTTAAGAACACTTACATTCATGATGTACGGATTGTTGGTCAGTCGGAAGTCGCGTTGGTACATAACACGATCGAAGCGCTCGTCCATGTTGCGGCGATAGGCCTGTAATAACAAAAATATTAGAAAGTGTAAATATATGAATTCGTGCAAATTAATCAGTGAATAATTAATGCCAAGCAAGTGAAAAATCGTTTGGCAATCATGTTAAATAAATTATGTTCGCTACGGCACAATCAGCGTGTATTATATAAGAATTTAGGATTGTTACGGCAAACACTTACATTGCCAATCGTTAGCTTCTGGAGGCCATACATGGCGTATATGGGCACGGAGAGTGCGACAGTGATAATCGCTGCAGCAGGTATGATCTCGAACCACATTTTTAGCGTGCAACACAAAAGATCTGTGCAAATTTATTATTTATTTTATCACACACCAAAGAAGTGTCAAAACACGACCAGCTGTTTTTAGAGATGTGTGTGTGAAAAACCTATTGGTAATCGATGTTTCTAGCTGTATTTTTAATTAATTTATTTGCTAATATTACTGTTTATATAACATTTTGAGGAAAGTCTTTTATGAAAAGAAAAATTAAGATTTGTTAATTTTGTTTTGGTTCTCAGTATTGGAGTTCAATTAAATTATTTAAATTTGTGCGAGCGAGAGTCACACACTATTGATAAAATGTATCGAGTGTGTATCCGCTTGTTAACGTTGCCACTGTGCTCATCTGTCAAGTGGCAGCACTACTCTACCCACATAAATACACATACGTAGGCAAAGGTAAAGAACAAAAGATTACCGCAAATCATTCTATTAAAAAGGTGCAATAAAGTCAGACGCCAGGACATACGCCACTTATAAAGAAATTCAGAACAAGGATATAATCTTGGGTGTGCGCAGCAATAGACAAGAGAAGCAAGAACAACAAAAGTCAACGGAAAGACAGAATAACAACTTTGGCAATAAGACTGTTGAAATTATGGCAAGCGATTTGAGCGGCATTGTCGAGTCATCGTTTCCCACGGGAGCCCTGGTATGAAATGCATATAATATATTGGATAAAACAGTTATTAACAAAAGTCTGTGAACATTAGGTACCAAAAGCGGAGACTGGTGTGCTGAATTTCTTGCAAAAGTATCCCAACTACGATGGCCGGGATGTGACTATAGCTATTTTTGATTCCGGCGTAGATCCACGCGCTACGGGACTTGAGGTGCGTTCGAATGCTATTAATAATTTCCATACATATCTATATTAATTAGCATAATTTGTTTTTTTTTTTTTTTTTTGCCGCGATTAGACGCTTTGCGATGGCAAAACGCTTAAAGTTATTGAGCGTTTTGACTGCTCCGGCTGCGGTGATGTGAGTATGTCAAAGGTGAAGCCTGATGAGAATGGTAGCTTCAAGGGTTTGTCCGGACGCACGCTTAAGCTTAGCGCTGAGCTGTTGGCGCTTAACACAGACAAGGAGCGCGTTGTGCGTGTGGGTTTGAAGAGCTTCAATGATTTGGTGCCCTCCAAGGTGCGCGATAATATTGTGGCACAGGCCAAGTTCAAAGGCTGGGACAAGCCACACAAGACAGCAACGGCAAACGCCAGTCGTAAAATTGTAGAATTTGAAGCGCAGAATCCTGGTGAGGGATCTAAATTGCCCTGGGATAAGAAGATCATCAAGGAGAATCTGGATTACGAGCTGGAAATGCTCAACAGCTATGAGAAACTATACAATGACATAAAGACGTCCTACGACTGCGTCCTGTTTCCCACTGCCGAGGGGTGGCTAGCACTTATAGACACCGCAGAGCAGGGTGATCTTGATAAAGCGCTGCGCATTGGCGAGTACTCAAAGACGCATGAGACAAAGAATGTGGATGATTTTCTGTCTATTTCCATCAATGTGCATGATGAGGGCAATGTGCTCGAAATTGTGGGCATGTGCTGTAAGTACCATTTTATTAATTTAAATAACAGTGGCTTTAATTGCTTTTATTTGTTTCTCAATCAGCTCCTCATGGCACGCATGTGGCTTCTATCGCCAGCGGCAATCACAGCTCAAGAGATATTGACGGCGTTGCACCCAATGCTAAGATTGTCTCTATTACAATTGGCGATGGACGTCTGGGGTCTATGGAGACGGGCACTGCGCTGGTGCGCGGCATGATGAAGGTTATGGAGCTCTGCCGCGAGGGGCGTCAAATTGATGTCATTAACATGAGCTACGGCGAGCATGCCAATTGGTCTAATTCCGGTCGTATTGGCGAGCTGATGAATGAAATTGTCAACAAATACGGTGTAGTCTGGATTGCCTCAGCCGGCAATCATGGACCTGCGCTAAGCACTGTGGGCACACCGCCAGACATCAGCCAGCCCAGCTTGATAGGTGTGGGCGCGTATGTCTCGCCACAAATGATGGAGGCGGAGTATGCCATGCGTGAGAAGCTGCCCGGCAATGTATATACCTGGACCTCCAGAGATCCCTGCATAGACGGCGGTCAGGGAGTAACAGTATGTGCGCCAGGTGGCGCCATCACTTCTGTGCCACAGTTTACCATGAGCAAGTCGCAGCTAATGAATGGCACCAGTATGGCGGCACCACATGTAGCAGGAGCAGTGGCTCTACTCATTTCCGGGCTCAAACAACAAGGTATTGCGTATTCACCGTATAGTATTAAACGCGCTATTAGCGTTACTGCCACCAAGCTGGGCTATGTGGATCCCTTTGCTCAAGGACATGGACTGCTGAATGTTGAAAAGGCATTTGACCATCTGCTGGAGCATCGCCAGGCCACGGATAATATGCTGAGGTGCGTGCAAAAGTGAAAAAGCATTTCAACAATTGCTCGTAGTAAATTGTCTTTGTCTTCCTTAGGTACTCGGTGCGCGTGGGCGCCAACCAAGCCAAGGGTATTCATCTTCGCGAAGGCGTGCAGCAAAAGTTTGTGGACTACAATGTGCATATCGAGCCTGTCTACTTTAATGACAAGGAAGCCGAACCCAAGGATAAATGCAACTTTAATGTGCGTTTAAATCTAGTTCCCTCCCAACCGTGGGTGCAATGCGGCGCCTTTTTGGATCTTTGCTACGGCACACGCTCCATTGTGGTGCGCATAGATCCCACAAGCCTGCAGCCAGGCGTACATAGTGCGGTGTAAGTGCCACTTGCATTTATTAATTTATTTTTATTTAATATTTTATTGAATTTCTAGCGTACGTGCCTATGATACGTCGAATGTGCAAAAGGGAGTGCTCTTTGAGATACCCGTGACTGTAGTGCAGCCGCATGTGCTGGACAATGTGCAAGTGACGCCAGTCTTTGAGCCGGCTTCAATGCGGCCCGACAAGAGCGTAGAGTTCCAACCCAATACCATACAAAGGGACTTTATACTGGTGCCGCATAAGGCTACATGGGCTGGTAAGCCATAAGAATCAATACATATTATTTACAAATTAATTATTTTGTACATTGTTTATAGTGCTGCGCATGCGCCTTACCGATCCAAACCGCGGCAATGACATTGGCAAGTTCTTCCTGCATACCAATCAGCTGCTGCCCAAGCAATCTTGCCGTAAACTGGAAACCATGAAGATAATTGGCGTCAACTCGGAGTTCGAGGCTATAACCACATTTCGCGTAAAGGTAAACTTGCATTTGACTACTCATATCTTTAAATTATACCATATATAATTATAAATTGCAGGCCAATAATATATTGGAGCTGTGCATTGCCAAGTACTGGTCGAATCATGGCCAGAGCCACTTACAGTATAGCCTGGTGTTCCATGGCGTGGAAGCTGTTAATCCCAATGCCTGTAAATATAACTAATAACAGAAAAAATTCAGTTTATGCTTATACAAATCTTTCTGACAGATGTCATGCACGCTGGACGTGGCATACACAAGCTGGAAATTGATGCGCTTGTCTCCGAGGAGATTCAACCATTGCTGCAGCTTAAGAACGCCGCAGTAGTGCTCAAGCCCACAGAGGCCAAGATATCGCCATTGAGCGCTACACGCGATGTCATACCAGATGGACGTCAGATCTATCAGAGTGTGCTGGTGTATAATCTGAATATCGCGAAAGCAGCAGAAGTAGCGCTCTATGCTCCGCTATTCAATGATATTCTGTATGAGGCAGAGTTTGAATCCCAAATGTGGATGTTGTTCGATGTAAACAAAGCACTTTTGGCCACCGGCGATGCGCACTCGCATACGTTCTTTACCAAGCTGGAAAAAGGCGAGTATACGGTGCGACTGCAGGTGCGACACGAGAAGCGCGAGCTGCTTGAGAAGATTGCCGAGGCCAATATGGTTGCTTCCTATAAGCTGGCCAATTTGATCTCGCTGGATATGCATGACAGCTATAATCAGTGCATTGTGAGTGGGCGCAAGTTCACCACGTCCACGGTGCGTGGGGCCACCAAGCTGCTCTACATAGCGCCTTTAACACAGGAGCGTCTGAACAAGGCCAATCTTCCAGCGCACTGCGCATGGTTAAGCGGTAATCTGGTATTCCCCAAGGACGAGGCTGGCCGACGTGTGGCACTGCATCAGTTCACTTACGTGCTTAATCCTGCCGAAAAGAAACCGCCCTCAAATGGCGCAGCTAATGGTGCCAGCTCCAGCAATGCTAGCCCTGTAGCCGCTGCTGCCGTTAGCGCTAATGGAGCCAAGCCCAAGGCCACAGGCACACCAGAACCCGCAAGCACAGCCAGCAGCACAGCTGGCGGCGACGGCAACACAGTCCAAGCAGATGCGCCCGCTAATGGCACCAACGTAGCGCCAAGCTCGCCGCAAAAGGGCAAAGCCAGCGCGGATGACTATGCCGAAAGCTTGCGTGACTTCCAATGCACTAACATTGCCAAGTGTGGTGAGTTAGCAATGACTTACACTTAGCTCTGATTTAGCTAATAATCATTTGTTTTATAGAACTGGAGCAGGCTGAGAAGATCTATAACGATGTAATAGCCGCACATCCCAAGCATTTCCCAGCTCATTTGCAGCTCATACAGAATATTGAGTCCACAGAGCTAAAGGCACAGCTTCCATTCGCCTTTGTTGCTGCACAGCAAAAGAAATCCGGCGAGAGCGATGCTGACAAGCAGAAGGAGGAGCTGCAGAAGCAGCGCAATGCCTTGAGCCGCGTTATGAAACTCGCAGATAATATCATCTGTGAGGTTGATAAGGATGCGCTGCTGAGTTTCTATGGGCTCAAGAACGATACGCGCTCAGATGCAGCCAAGATCAAGACGTAAGTACACATATTCGAATTATCTATAGATTTATTTTGACATTGTTCATAACTTTACAGTAACATGGATAAGCAGAAGAATAATCTCATTGAAGCGTTGAGCAAAAAGGGCATTGCCATGGTCAAGATGTGTGTGCTGGAAAACACTGTTGACAATGCCGATAATTTATCTGGGCTCAACGATGTTTACACGGAGGTTATCAAGTTTGTGGATGCCATGGATTCGAAAGTAATTCAGCTTTCCATTTGGCACGCCTATGCGCACAAACATTACGGCCGTATGTATAAATACGTAACAAAGCTGATTGAGGAAAAACGCACACGAGAGCATTTTGAAGAAATGGCTGCTATTAACTGCGCCATGGGTTATGATCATACCAAGACTGTTATTGATCGCATGACCGTTACAGCTTTTCCATCTAGCTTCCGTTTATTCTAATCTTTTATTTACACTATTAAACACAGCTAGCAAATGGAACATTTATTATACATTTTTATTGTATCACGATTTACCTATATTGCAATGAATTTATTTAAATGAATACAATATGCTTCCAGTTTACTAGTTGCTTTTTTTGAATTCAAACGTTTAGCCGTTAATTTGAAAATGTAATTTCAACCGGTGTTTTAAATGCAATTGCGCTGGATGACACGAGCGTAACTTTTCTTGGTATTATAAAGTGCATTGTCAGCATTGCGTTAGTTGGTCACACTGCTTAGGAGATGCGAAGAAAAACAATGCAGACGCGAAAATAAAATGGGTAAGAATTGAGTTAAAAAAGCAATTCCAGTGCCATAAAATATAAAGGAAATGTGGAATGATGGACCAGCAGTTGAAAAATAGTGAAAAGTGTTTGTGAACAAACGTAATGAGTGTGTTTTCAATGCTGAAAAAATCAGCGTCCGCTTGCTGCAACGCAATTGTAACTGTGTGTGTGTGTGTGCCTGTGTAAACGAGTGTGTGTATTGGCCGATCGATTTTATTTTGCAAATTCAAGGACAGCAAGTAATCCTGCGGGAAATCTTAATCAATTTGAGTGCAAATAATGCCATTAGTGCACACGCGATCAATTACAGTTAACTGTAAAATATGCAGTCTTGAATGTGATAATGTGTGCATGTGTGCTTCGTGTGTGTGCAATTGGAATTGGCAAACAAACGGATGTTGACGTTTTCCATTGAATTTATTATCTCAATAATGACTCAAATTGCAAATCCAGGGTTAAAGACATTATCAGCAAACAGTGCACACACACACAGACACACCACTTTACGAACATATGTATAAGTGCTGTTTTGTTTCCTTTACGAAAGCAAACAAAAACATGAAAATGACAATCGCTGCGGGATGACGGCGACTGCGACTGAGGCCGCAAGAACAACAACAACAGCAGCAGCAATCAGAATGTTGTGTGCATGTGTGTGTGTGTGTAAAGAATGTGAACATGACGAGCGTATGTGCGTTGGGGGAATAGGCGATAAAGAAATGAAAATATATTTTTAAGGCTACTTTTGAATGAGTGCGAAGGCGCGGGCGTTGCTGCTTATGAATGGGAATGTAAAGTCGGTAAACTACACATGCTTGTTGGTGGCACATCTCTTTTTCTCGTGGGTGTTGGGAATCTATAAAACACCCGCATACGATATACACACAAACATACGCACACGCATACATATGCAAGTTTATGGAGCGCAGCTGTTGTTGGGACTGCTGGTGCTTCGGCAGCTACGCAGCTTGCATACTTAAGTTTAAATATGTGTATTTATTTTTATATATTTATATAGTATGTATCTGTATCTTCCAGAGTGCCCACAAATTGATTTATATGAATTCCTCACCGAGTCCGAACTGCAGCAGTACTACAATGCCATCAAGTAAGTTCTCTGACCCAAATTAAATGATTTCAATGAGCAAAAGCAAAGCGAAAGAAAAAGACATAAAACAAAAATTCCAAATGACCAAATGAAGCTACAAAGTAGGTAGAAAATGTTAACTTCATTTGAATTGCTACCCAAGAATGACGCAAAAATGATTCACAACTCTTTTCGTTGGAAACTTAAATTAATCAAAATGCTGCAAACGCTTAAAAGCGAAGTTGGGACCGAATTATAAAAAAAAAGAAAACGTTTTTAAAGTGTTTTGTCATAATATTAACTCATTTCCTCTGTTTTCCCCAACTCTTTGTTTACGCTCTATTTGGCGCAGAAACGAATTAAAAATAACAAATGCCGCACAATTTAAATATGCAGCGGATGAGGATTTACGTTGCATTGGACTGTCGCGTCCGGAAATCCGCCGTCTGCGTAAATTCTATGAGAAGCACTTCCCCCACAGTTACCTCAGCAAAATCAAGCGGCTGCTGCAGGCGCCCGCCACCATTGTGAAGCGAGAGGATGGCGCTGGCGGCAACTTCGGTCTGGGCACGCTTAACGAAGGCAGCACAGCAGCAGCGACGGCCACAGCGTCGCGCAATGGCGGCGCTGATGGCAACTCCCCGGGCAGCAAGGTGCCCAACAACAAGCACATAATACCAGCTGACTCCATAAGCGTCAACAAGCAGCTGGGCATTGGGGAGTTTGGCATTGTGCAGCAGGGCGTCTGGACCAATGGCAGCGAAAGGGTAAGAGCCCCCCAGTCCTACTTGACTTGCTCATTAATTTGATTATGATCTCTCTCTAGATACAAGTGGCCATCAAGTGCTTGTGCCGCGAGCGCATGCAGTCGAACCCCATGGAGTTTCTCAAGGAGGCGGCAATCATGCACTCGATTGAGCATGAGAATATTGTGCGTCTGTATGGCGTCGTGCTGGCAACGGACTCACTGATGCTGGTCACCGAGCTGGCGCATTTACGTTCCTTACTCGAGTGCCTTAAGGACTCCGGCTTGCGCGTCAGCTTCCTTACCATACCCACGCTCTGCGAGTTTGCGCTGCAGATCTGCAATGGCATGAGCTATCTGGAGCAGAAGCGTCTCATACACAGGGATTTGGCTGCCAGGAATATACTAGTGTTTAGCAAGGACAAGGTGAAGATTTCGGACTTTGGGCTGTCGCGCGCCTTGGGCGTGGGCAAGGACTACTACAAGACCAACTTCAATGTGAATCTAAAGCTGCCCATTGCGTGGTGTGCACCAGAGTGCATCAACTACTTGCGCTTCACCAATGCGTCGGATGTCTGGGCGTATGGCGTTTGTTTGTGGGAGATGTTCTCGTACGGCTTTCAGCCCTGGGCAGCGTTAACCGGACTGCAGATACTCGAAGCAATCGATGCACCCAACTATCAGCGCCTGGAGCAGCCCGACTGCTGTCCGCGTGAGTACTATACGCTTATGATGAAGTGCTGGCAGGACGATGCCGCCAAGCGTCCCAAGTTTAGTGAGATTTACGAGCAGCTGCCAGACATGAAGCCGGAGCAGCTCAAAGCCGTGGTCAACTGCACGGAACCCAAGAAGGATCATCTGCTCTATCGCCAAGGTGATATAATCACCGTACTCGATCGCAATACGGGCACTCCCTTCTGGAAGGGCGTGCTGAGCACGGGCAAGACAGGCTACTTCAATCCCTCGAACACGGTGGCCTTCCTAGAGGGTCTGCCCAGCTCCAATCGCGATGCATTCAGCCGTGTGGGCGATCATCGCATTAGCAAGCGCAAACTGCGCACCGAGATGATTTCCAAGCCGCAGAACGACTTCAAGCACACCGGACACGTGGGCATTGATGGCGCCACCTTTGGCGACATCGCCTTCCTCGGCAGCTCACAGAACGTAAGTATCATCAGTTCCATTGCTTATCCAGCTCCAGCTTATGTTCGATTCTACATGCAGTATAACCACGTGCCCAAGCAGATTGTAACGCCGTATAAGCCCTCGGAGGACATTGAACAGACGCCGCTGCTGCTGCCGCCGACGCCTACCAGTCCGGACTCGTTGCAGACTGCCAGCGGTTATTTTCCGGAAGGCGGTGCTGGTAGCTCCATGAATCCCACGTTTATTCCCTCCACGGAGCACACACCTAAGCTCATTGCCAGCAATGGACAGAGCTCGTTTGACTTTGCCAGCTCCACCAATCCCTTTGCCTCGCACAAACTGGACGAGGAGCAGCTCGCCTACGCGCTACAGAACAATAATTACCCCGGAGCCGGAGCAGACGGCAAGAGTCTGCACTCCGAGTCCCATTGGCGCGCCAAGTCGCGCAGTCAAACCGACGAACTGCATGAATACCACGAGATCTCGGACGATGAGATCACCGGCGACAAGCTGGACTTTGGTCCCTCGCTTTTGGATGAAATCAATTCTATGTTTGGCTCAATAAGCGGCGCCTCGGGCGGCCAGCCCAAGTCGCCAGACTTTGATCGCATGAATACGAAAAACGAATTCGCCGAGCTGTCGGCCAAGTTTGGGCACAAGAGCGGCGACAGCAATGGCAACAAGCATGGCCATAGCCTGCTGCCCAGCTTGTCCAAGAAGAAAACCAGCACAGGCACTGTCAAGCCCATTTCGGTGAAGGATGAGAAGATACTTAATCATGCCATAGAAATGGCAAACGAAATCAGCGCCAGGTGAGTTTTTGATTAGCTGATTTATTAATTGATTGACCAACTGTTTGAATTGCAGATCAATGATTGATCTGGTGTCGGATCATGCTCCACCCACGCACAGTCCCAAGCGCAAGTTTAGCTTTCGTTTTCCGCATCTAAGCGGCGGCGGCGGCGACAAGTCAAGCAGCAGCGCTGGCGGCGCCAGCGGCAACTTAACGCCCACTCACGGCACTGCCTCGCCCTTCTCCAAGAAGAAGAACTTTACGGAGGAACTGCAGAGCATACCGGATATACAGGTGAGTGGCACTAGCATTAAGCTATAGATATATGAATAGGCAATAGATTTAGTTTGCATAGTTGGCGCTGATTCTCTAATACTCTCCACACTCTCTGCTCTCTCTCTCTCTATTTCTCTCTCACAAATCGTTCACGACGTTGACCAAATCGTTCATTTCCCTTGACCCTTTTTGTTTCACACGTTGTTTTGCTTTTGGTTTTCTTTTGCTTTGCGTTGTTATTTTTCCGTTACGTTCTCCCGCTCATCGCGATCTAGCAGAGATTTCGTAGCTTGAGCGAGATCAAGCACAGCTCGGAGCTGCGCGTGCCCATCTTTGACAAGGAGAGCTCGGACTTTCTCTTTGAAAAGTCACGCGAGATTCTAAGTCGTCCGTTGAACAGACAGCGCGGCTTGGAGCTAGAGCTGCAGCTGGAGGCGGAGGCGGAGGAGTCGAGCCAGGCAAACATTAACGAGAATATTATGGATATTGAGAAGACATTGAAGGCGCTCAATCTGGACTTTATGCACACGTACACGGAGCTGGACAAGAGCGACTCCAACGAGACAATGCTCAATGATCAGCTGCCCTCGGCGACGGCATCGCTGCGTCCCGGCTCGCTGGACGACGGCATTGGCAGCGCCTCGGGCAGCTTGAAGTCCGCCGTTTACAGTTACAGCTACAGCAATGGCGTGCAGACCATGTTCGACTTCAATGCGGCCACCAGTCATCTGGACAAGCATCTGCAGTATATGCACAACCAGGCGCAGCTGCAAGGACAACAGTTGCAGGAGCAGAAGCTGCTCGAGGACAAGCGCAGCAGCACGCCGGACACGGGCTTCGCCTCGCGGGATACCAACATCTCGCTGTCGCGGCGCAGCAGCCAGAAGAGCAGCTACAGCCCACAGGAGAGCTACTTCTCCATGAAGGGTGAACCACTGTACAGTGCGCCGCCCGTAGTAAGCGGCGGCGGCGGCGGCTACGAACGCTTTGGCAATGGCCACACCAAGCAGCTCCTGGCAAGCGCCTCGCCCGTTAAGTCTGCACTGGGCGCCAGCAGCAACTCCATCTATACCAAGAGCTATCGCCAGCGCTCCACTTCCTTCAACGAGAGCTTCCAGCCGCCGCCGTCGACGGCACTCCCACTGCCAATGCCGCTGCCGCGACGCAGTGCATCCTACAAGCCGCGTTCCGTGCGCGCACGCACGCTGCGTCGCCTCAGCTACAATCCCATGACGCTCGACTCCAGCTCAAGCAGCTCCAGCGGCGACGAGGCGCACTCCAGCCACAAGCCCAGTCTGGCGCGCTCCGAGTGCGATATACGCGCACGTGTGGCCGCCGCCAGTTCCAGCAGCTCGCTCTGCCGCCGTCGCCGCCCTGGACTCAGTCGCCAAGTGCAGTCCGCCTGCCAGGATGAGCGCGAGTCCATTGTATCGCCGCGTCAGCTGTACGGCTCCAACTCGAGCATCAAGTCAGCGCCACACTACAATCTGGGCGGGAATAGGCGCAGCTTCCAGCGGCCCAGTGGCTACGAGCAGTTCCACTACGAGGAGCGCATCTATGACTTTGGCGGACGTGGCCCGGGCAATAACTATGCACCCCATCAACAGGCGCTGCTGGCGCCCAGCACAACGCAGAAACTCAGCTCTGGATCCGGCTCCTCCTCAGCCGCCAGCTCGGCAGTGGCCACTTATCGCAGCGCCTCTGCTGCAGTGACGCGCCCCATGAGTGGCGGCACCACAGCGTTGCATGAGTTTGATATAACGCGCCTCACGGGCAAGAGTCCCACGTCGAGCCACTTTGTGGGCAGCTCACCGGATGCACAGCCGCAGTCGCTGCCCCAACTAAAGCCGCAACGGCCCACAGAGTTCCATTGGCCGGAGAAAATACACGCGTCCGCCTTAAAGCAGCACGAGCTGCACTGGCGTCCAACTCAGCAGCAGCTGCCACCACCAAAGCAGCTGCCCCTGGTGACCACCACAGCCATAGCGGGCTCAAGCGACAGCAGCTCCAGCTCTAGCACCGAGAGCGGCGATGAGTTTCAGTTCCGCCGTGAATTCACTGCGCCGCGCATTCCGCCCAGCCCGGCGCCATAACTAAGGAAAATGCTCAAATATGTTCTCAATTTACTATTCGGACATGTGATGTCGGACTAAGCGCAGTGGGGGATTAGCCTCACCCTCGCCTGGCATTGGAATTGCAGCTGGTATAACGTGTGTGTGTATTCGTGTGTGTGTGCGTCGGTCGGTCGGAAAAGTAAATTGCAGAAATATTTGCAGCCTACAAAAAAAAAAAACTAAAACAAATAATGAGAAATATATATTTATAGAAAAACTTTTGTGGATTTGAGCATATTTTTTGAGAGTGTGTGCCTTAATTTCGAAATCACGGAAGACCTCTCAGAACAGATAATAATTACAACTACAGTTACTTAGAAACAGTTACAGTTACAACACAACAAAACAAAACAAAACAAAGCAAACAACAACAACAATAAGCAATACGCAAAGGCAATACAAAGAAATATAAGAAATAAAAATGAATAATTATTAAAGACTCGTTAACCCTAAGGCTTCCAGCACAAGGCTTGCTCACTCTGAAATTAATAAGAAAAACTAACTAACTAACTAATGAATTAAATAAATAATTAAACCAAAAACCGAGCTTGGTTGTCGGTGTTGTTAAACAATACAAAACTTAAACTCTATGCCAACAGTATTACCAAAACTCATACACTTGGCCAGCAGTGAACACCTCATCTATATAAACTAACTGGGCCACACACACACTCTGACACCCACACAGATACCAATGCAGTCGTCATACTCACTCTCTACCGTTGACAATCCCTTCACCGACAACAAAAACCAAAACACACTTCAAAACTTAACCAATTCTTAAAAGTTGTCCAATTAAAGCTAAAAACTTAAAATACAAATACAAATAACTCGTACATATTGCAAATGTTTTATGTGCCATATCCTTACGCTTGCATTTTTTACTATACTATGTGAGAATGGTAATCCCCATCATGGTGACGCCCAATCAAACTCTTGATATTTATAAGCAAAACGGAACCCTCTTCTAAACTACTTTAATATACTATATATACTATACTTACCTAATGTAATCAAAGTTGAGCTATGGGCTACAAATTTTTTATATAGAAAAATATTTGCATGAACTTATTATATATAACAACAAAACAGAAAAGATTTATCGCATACTATGCATTTATTAATTAAAAACCTAATGGAACGAAATGAAAATGAAAGTAAAATTATATACAAAAAGTTTATATACATACGCGTAATTATAAATTCATATACATATTCATATACCTATTTATTATTAAAACTCAGAAATGATATTCTAAATGCGTTTGAAGCGTTTCTTAAACGGAATTAAATACGATATTGAGAAGTTGAAACTTTTACTAAGAGTTATATACAAATATGCATGGAAACCTAAAATTTATATAAAAAAAAACCAAAACAAAACGTTTTGCAATTCTAAGAACCAAAACAATTTCAAATTGGTAATCAAAATAAACAAAGTGAAAAAAGTGTTTAATGCCATTCAAATAAATTACTTGAGAAAAAACGAATAAGCGATATTTTTGAATTGTAAGCTATTTAATTTATAGAGCAGTATGGCTAGCTGAAAAAAAACCATTGGATAGGATTGTTTATGCCCACTTTTTGTTTAGTTTAATTGTTGATTTTTAATACATGCAATTTTACATTTATTATTTATTATTATTAAATTATGTTGTCCCTATTTTGTTCGTTCCCACAGTCTTTGATAGGCGACGACGGTCGCGAGGCATACAACAGTCTGATTGAGCGCAAGGGCATGCTGGACATTGGGCCCAGTCCGGCGGCGACGCTGCTGCGTCACATGGACACGGATGAGTTCGAGCTGATGAATGCCAAGACACTGCCGCGTCGCTTGGGCAGCCAGCTGAGCCAACCCGTGGAGCCAGCTCCACTTGCAGCTGCGCCAGAGGTGCGCACTTCACAGCAACCGCCACGCCCCATGACATTGCCAACCCGAGGAGCTGTGCAGCGAGTGCGGCGTGCCGAGCAGGCCAGCAGCAGACAGCAGGAGGACAGCCAGTGCAACTCTAGCGAGGCCTGCGAGAGTCCCAGCTATCTAACGCATGCCAGCTACAAGTTCCCGGAGCCAGCCGATGGCAATCCCTTGCCGTTGCCATCGCGCGAGGGCAAGAAGCAGGTGAAGACAAGTGCCAAGCGGCATGTGCGCAAGTATCCGCTCATTATACCAGCGAATGGTGTGCAACGTACGCTCAGCAAGCTCACCGACTTTGCCGAGGAGGCCAGTCAGCCCGCTGGCGCAGAACCAGCTGCTCCACAGCACCAGCAGCAGCAGTCGCAGTCTACGCATTCGCTGGAAGTTGTGGCTGCAGTGCGTTCCAATAGCGTGCGTCGACGCACTTCGGAGGCGCGTGAGTATGAGAATATGCCTGCGCTGGCGGGTGAATCCACTGGTGGACACACCTATCAGAATCTGGACAAGCTAACGCCAGCGGATGCAGCGGGATTGACGGACAGCGCATCGCTGCAGTTCGAGTCCATACTGGAGGCGGATAAGAGTCGTGATGCGGGTCTGCAGTCTCCGGATGTAACCGATGGCTTCTATAACTTCTCCATACAAAAGGAGCACTATCACAAAAGCAAGGACGTGGGCTTTGAGCCCGCTCAAATCTCTGGACTTTATGTCAATGATGATGAGCTACGCAATCTGGACAAACCGCTGGCGGCCAACAGCAGCAGCAGCAGCGTCAGCGCCTTGGACAACCAGGGAACAGTGCCGCCGACAGAGAGCGTAACTGCCATGCGTCTAAACAGCGCGGACAACGAGCTGGCGGCCAATGCGCTCTTTAAGAAGGTGCGCGCCTCTGTCAATCTGGCCATGAATCGCAGCAGCTTCAGCCAGGAGCTGAATGGCAATGTAGCTGCTGCTGCTGCAGTGCCGACAGCTGTTGCTCCCGCTGTGCCCACATCTGTTGCGCCTGCTGTGCCAACAGCTGTTGCTCCCGCTGTGCCCACAACTGTCGCTCCTGCGGCGCCAGTTAAGCAGCAAACGGAGGCGGAGTACTTTGCATCACGCGCCACACGCTTAGCCGACTCCAATTCGGTAAGCTGTGAGGATTTGCTGGAGTTCTCGGACAAGAAGCCACGCGGCTGCGAGCGTGGCGTTGACTCAGACGAAGTGCGCATCATGGTCAAAGTGCTGGGCAAGGATGTGAGTAGCCATCAAGACCTAATTCTGTTGTATCGTTAGTCTAAATATTTGTTTCTGTTTACAGAGCACGCCTACGCGCTGCCTGAGCGCCCTGGAGTTCATTAATTGGGATGTACACAAGTCTATCAAGCTGATCAAACTTCAAAATATACTCGCCGAGGCCAATCTAAGTCTCTCCGCTGCCTTTGATGCACTGCACCAACAGGATTGGGATCTGCATACTACGGCCGTTAAGCTCAAGGGCATTAAACTCTAGTTCTAATGCCAACAGCTCTACGCCCACACACACACACACACACACACCACGTGCCTGTTGAAAACAATCGCCTGCATCTGCATAATCGTCTAATTCTAACTGTAATCGTATTATTTTAAGCATTTAATGTTCTCGCCTCACACTAGCTCTAAGCCGCATGTAGATATACATTGTATACACTTATATATATATACATATATGTCTACAACTTAACTCCATCACTGCTCAAAATGAAGGAATCTCATGATGTACTTATCTAATAATACAAGAACTACTCCACTCCCTTGTGTTTCTAGTTGTAGTTCGTAAACAACCGCTGAATCAAAATAAAAAACAATAAACTAAAATCAAAATTTGTTTTATTTCAATTTTGTTGTAAGTTCGTTGCTTAAGTCTTTTTTTGTTTACACTCTACATGGCAAATATCATTGCAAAACAGTAATTTTTTAGCTCCTGCTCCCAAGATATCCTTTCAATTCCAAAAGGACACGCATTTTCGTACTCCTGGACATCATATCTGTCGATTGCCATACCAGGATGTTCAAAGTTGCCCAACAAAAATTTTTAATAAAATTACAAGGGGGCAGTCGCAAAAATTGACCCAAAACACAAAGTGGCTCCTCTTTCTCAGAAACTTTACAAGGGACTACCATGATGTCTTTGTGATCCAAGTATGGCTCATAGAGACATTTAGAATATACAGTCAAAGGACGAAATTTTACAGGAGCCAGAAAATCAGCTTTTTTCGTTATACTCAGAAAAATACCCTCTAGCTCCTAATCCTTGCCAGGATCAAGGACGAATTTATGTCAACGATTCATTTTAACAGCGCTATCGTCCTCAAAAGGACATTCCGGATCGTCCTTAGTTTTGAGTACAGCGGTGATTTCCGTTTTTTTGGGCATATTATTGTCGACAAAAGACTTTGGAAAATTTCGCTTTTAATTACACAACACACGTCGTGTTGGCTTATGTCAGTTGTTGTTGCCGTTGTTGCTTATTTCTTGTTGCTGCTGTGTGTTGTATTTTTTGCTCGTTATTTGTTGTTGTCCTGTATTTGTTGTTGTTGTATTTGTTGTTGTTGTATTTGTTGCTGATGCTGATGGAACAACAAACAGCAGCCACAGCAACAACAACAACAACAACCACAACAACAACAACAACAAGAACAACAACAACAACAGCAGCAACAACAACAAGACCAGCACAACAACAACAGGAGGAAAAACAACAACAACAAATTCAGCAACAACAACAACAGCAGCAAGAACAACTACATAAGCCAACAACAGCAGCGGAAATTTTCCAAGTCTTTTTGTCGCAAAATATGCCCAAAAAACGGAAATACCGCTGTATCTCAAAAACTACAAGGACGATCCGGATGTCCTTTGGTCAGTCGGTAGTCTATTTCAAATAGGATCGTTTGACATAAATTTCGTCCTGATTCCTGGCAAAGGATTAGGGTAGTAGAGCGTATTTTCTGTCATACGAACAAAGCTGATTTTTTCATCGGCTCCTGTAGGACTTTCGTCCTTTGAATCTGGTATTATTGTCTGAAGTCTCTAATGGAGCACTACTTGACACCAAAGGACATCTGGTAGTCCTTGTAGTTTCCAGAAAAGGAGCACTTTGTTTTTTTTAGGGATCCATTTGCGACTGGCCCCCTTGTAATTTTATTCAAAATTTTTGTTGGGCAACTTTGAACATCCTGGTATGGCAATCGACAGATATGATGTCCAGGAGTACGAAAATGTGTGTCCTTTTGGAATTGGAAGGATATCTTGGGAGCAGGCGCTAAAAAACTACTGTTTTGCAATGATATTTGGCCAAGTAAAATGTAAACAAAAAAGACTTAAGCAACGAACTTGCACCAAGTTTTGTTTGTCCGTATTAGCAAAGACACCAACCATTAAATTTGAACACACACTACCAAAAATAACATTGCCTATCAGAAAGGGCTTCGCTTTGCAGGAAGCGAAAAACAAAATTTCATGTGCTTCGGATAATGGGTACAACTTTTAAGTCCTTTACAGGATCAGAACGAACTTAGTGTAGATTGAACATCCTTACCAAGTCCAAAGTTAGGCACTTTAGTCTTGATCCTTTGAAGGATTCATTTTGTTTTTAGCTGCAGGCAAAAGATCATTTAATTTGTTATCTATTTATTACTCTTATTTTTTTAAAATTGTATGTTAGCATACTTAAACCTGACTACACAATGTACACAAAATTTACATAGTGCAACGAACAAACATGGGGAACGTAAAACACAAAAATAGGTATAAAATCTATGGTTAATACTCTAAATACTTGTTAACTAAAAGACTGAAAGCAACCGGGGACAAGGGGAATGCGGATAACAATATCCGGTGGCTGCTAATTGCGACGTCTGCTGCTGCGCCCGCTGCCTGGGCACAGGCGCTTGGGTGTGGTTTCCTTGGGATGACCTTCGGTGAGGCTGAGCTCCAAGGACATGCGTTTGCGCGTCATAAGCGTGGAGCTTATACGCTGCTTCTTGGCCGACAGACGTGTGGTGACGCGCTCCATTGGCGAGCTTATTACAATTCTGGGCACCTGTCGAGCTTTCGGTGTGGATTTTCTTGACGTTTTGGCCGCTGGACTGGGCGCAGTGTTCTCCTTGACGGATGAGCTGCTGCTGTCCGTGGGACTGGCCGTGTGTTTGTCACTGGGGGGTACGGCGATAGTGCTGGCGGCGCTTCTAACCACTCTGCTGGTTCTAGGCGTTTTATGTTCCAGTCGCAGTTGTTTGCGCAGAGGCGAAATACGTGGTGATGCGGATGGCGTGGCATGCACGGATTTGCGTAGCACACGCTTCGTTCCATTTCGTAAAGGCGTATGCAGCACCTTGCGCTGCAAAAAAAAAAAAAAAAGACGTTAATAAAAAAAAGTTAAAATAATTAAGAACTAACAGCGAGACAGCAAAGAAAACTACACTTTTGTTTTTTTTTTTTTCAAAGAACTTAGTTTAAAACTTAAGCTAAGTTTATAGTTTGTCATTTAATGTTTTGCGCACTTAATGTGCTTGCATACATATGTCAAATATGAATTGCTTAATTGCTAGTTGGCACACATATCCAAGTCCCTGCCTGTCTGACTGCCTCGCTCTCTTTCGTTCTTGCTTAGAGCTGCAGGCGCAAGCGCCTTTTACTCACTTTGCTGCCGTTGCCATTGCCGGTACTTGTTCCTGCCGCGGCGCCAACGCCGCTTGTGTTTCTTTGACGCAACGATCTCAGACGAGATCGACTTGCCTGCAACCTGGTTGCGTTTAACGTGCTATTCCTTGGCGGCGTGGGTGTGGCTTCTATTATTTCGGAATCATCGCACTGCAAAAGATATTTAAGCTTCAGTTGTCTTTTCTTTTAAATATACAATTATCTTTGATTTACCTGCTCCTGTGTTGTATTAATAGGCGTTTTATAAGCCGGCGTTGAAACGCCAACACTAGTTGGTGGCTTATTAGTTGGCGTCTTTTTGATGGGCGTCTTCTTAGTGAGCGTTGCATTCGTGAGTGTTTTATTGGTGGACGTTTTGTCAGAATCGTCTTCGCATTGTATCACTGTCGATTCCTCAGCTGGTTCACTTGGCTTCTCTGGCGTTTTGGAGGCACGCGCTATTGCTTGTTCAATGCGTTGCTGCATCTCTGGACGCCGCAGATTTCTTCTGCTCAGCTCATTGGCTTTCTCACGCTCCTTTTCCAACTCCCTTGCTGGCGAGTGCGCACTGCAAACGCTTTCTGCATCTGAGTTGCTAATAGAGTTGTGCAGTGAGCGTCGTAAAAAGCGTAAGCCCACTTGATTATCCGCACCAAAGGTGGTAAGCACAGGCTCTGCCGGCTTCTCCACTACGGCAGGTCCCTCTTTCAGTTCGGCAACTGTCTCCACAGCTGTGGGCGTTGGCTCTATGTCCGCAGGCGCTGCACATTCCGCTGTAGATATCGTTGTTGCTGCGACGCTTTCACACTCCTCTGCCTCAGCATCACTTTCCTGACCTTCCTCTGTGGTCTTCTTTGGAGGCGGATTAAAGCTGCCATTGAGCAGACCCTGAAAGTCTGTTATGTTGCGTATCATGCGTGGCTCCAATTCGCTCTAAAATTGTATAGTTTACATAAATATAAATAAAGAAATAAATAAGCAATGTCTACTCACTTGCAGCAGTTTCTCGGCCAGCTCCTGCATTTCATTCTTGAGCGCTGGACATTGCTGCACATTGAGTCTGAGCGTTGTGAGCTCCTTGGCCAGCAGTCGACACATTTCCTTGCGTTCCGTGAAATAGTTTTCAATATAATTCAAAAAGCTCAACGCAATGCGATTGTGGAGATGCGTTTGGGGTGGGCTCGAATCCTGCACCGTTAGATCGATGAAAAATTTAGTCACATGATCGGGTTGCACATCGTGCAGCGGTGAATCGTAGGTGCAGTTCATCACGGACCACACAATGGGCAGCAGACTGGGCACCAGCATACTTTGTTGTCTTTGAGCCACAATCGTTTCAAAGAACATACCCAGGACTTGGTTGACGATGGCCTCCGTTTTGGGATTAAAGTAGCGCTTGAGCAGCTTTTCCATAACATCGAGCCGATTGTTGAGATGACCGCGCAGCACCAGCCGACAGAGTCCACGCACTATAACCAGCAAGATGCCCTTGCAATCCACCTTCTCCACATAGACGCCTAACATGCCTATGATATCCGTGCTCTGATCACTGCTTGATTGACTGCGATCGTCCTCGCCATCAAAGAAATCCTGCATCGTGTACAGCAGACGGCGCTTGTTCTTGGGCGCCTGTCCCAGGCTATTGCCAGTATTCGAATTTAGGTCCGCAAAATAGTCGACGCCATAATGATCGATCAGCTCCAAGATGCAGTGGGCAGCCGTTTCCAGTAAACGCAGATTGTTGTCCTTGTAAAACTGATCAACAATCACGTCGGAAACCTCCTTGATGTACGGCTCATAAAGCAAACTAAATGTGGTGCCACACTTGATCGCCCACTCGCAGATGTCCATCTCTGTTGAGGCCAAATGGCGGCATATGAAATCCTAAAAGCAATTTGATGTTTAAATATATTTATAGACTTGACTTGACCCACTTGACGCTCACCTTATATAGCTTGCAGAGACTGGGATTGAGGCTTTGCACTTGTTTAGATGTGACCATGTAGAAGACTATGTAGAGTCCTTTGAGCACACGCTCCTGCTTCGACAGTTTGGGCCTGCTGGGCAGATTGAGCTCGCCATGCTGCTCATAGAGCGGACGAACTAGCTCTGTGTACTCCTCAGTAACAACATTACGCTCATCGCTCACTGCCTTGGCTCTAATGTATTCCTTTTGCCGCACAAAGTTCTCCTCCTGCTCTTCGAGCTCAAGTATTTTCACTTTGAGCGAATTGATGCGCATCACAAGCGCCGTATCCTGACCCACCAGCAGCTTGTCCATCAAACTGCGATCATGCACCAGATCGTTCTGCTTCTTATTCAACTCACAGATCTCGTAGGTAATGTCTATAAAGTACTGCATATAGCTGTGCATGTCGGGCATCAGTTGCTCCACGCAACGCACGAGCACAAAGACAATCTTGTGCTCCAGTTGGCACTCCTTAAGCAAATGTGTGATAAGCTCACGCAAGTTGTTGCGTCCAATCTCATCGCCCAGATCGTAGGTGCGTAAAATCTCCACCAGCGACAGCAGCATGCCTTGAAATTCTAATTGCGCAAACTTGTCCATGTCGGGCACTTGGAACTGACAGAATCTACAATTAAGCATTGAAGTTAGTAATTAGTTAATCCTTAAGACCATTTTCTTACTTTTTAATATAGTCACAAAACACGCTCAGCTCGGGCAGCACCAGCTCAAACTCATCCGCCTGCTGCTCCTGCAGATACTCGCTGAGCACTTGCCAATAGAGCACAAGCTCCACTGTGAGCGCTTCTTGGGGTATGCAGCGATGCAGCTCGCAGTCCTCGCTGAGTGGCAGCAGCTCCAGCAGTTCCCTGGGCTCATTCTGCTCAAAGATCACCAGCAGCATTTGCCGCGCCACTTTGCGAAAGCGCATCAGCTCCTCCTCATTGGAGTCCAGCTTAAGTGCGGAAGTGAGCGCTATATAATTGTGCTGGTACGCCTCCTGCCACGCCTTCAGCATGTACTTGATGACATTCTTGCGCACGGTGTCCGATCTGTCGTTAAGGCCACATTCGAGCAGCGTTAGGCGCTGCGACACCTTGAAGGAGCGCACAGGATACGTGCACATGTTGATGTACGTATGCCTGCGCACTTTCTCATCCACATCCGAAAGCCGTTGCAGTATGTGAGGCACAGTGAGGCAATTGCGGCCCATACAGCTAATAATGCACTGTCGCACCGCTGGCGAGGGATCCGAGCTTAGATGATACAGATAAGCGCACACCACGGGATCATCAGTCTGATCGGGCACTTGAAGACGCTGTATTGCTAGCACTGCCTCCTTACGCACGCCCGGCGAGACGTCCTTCAGCCGCTCGAGCATATATTGCAGGATCTGGTCACACTGTGAATCATCCAGCGCCGCACAAGGCCCCAGATGCTTAAGTATGAGATTCACGAAGAAGCAAATACGATAACGTATCAGCGTGCTGCTAGATATGGTCTGTAAATGAAAAAGTTTCAATTTTCTGCGGGTCAACAAATAGTACAGCAAACACTCACGGATAAGAGCCAGCGAAATGTTTCGGCTAATATGGGATGTGTTGTCTCCTCCTCGAAGCTGGTCACGAATTTAGCGCAAAAGGCCAATGCTGTGGTCCCATACTCGTTGCCCTCCTCAGCGGCTAGCACAGTCTTGAACATTTCAATGAATGTATGCATAAACGCTTCATGGTCGAGCTAAAATAAACAAAAAAAACGTTTAGTACAGCCATACAGGCAGGCGGACGGACGGATGCAAAGGCGTCACATACCTTTGAGTACAGTTGCTTTAGTTCCTTGGTGTAGCGCTTGTGAAATGTCTCGTTCAATTGTGCATTGGAGAGTATTGTGTACATGGCCTGATGGCCCACTGCATTTCCACTTTCATTAATTGAGCTTGTGGAGTTTACTGGGGCTGTGGCATCCGAGGCAGCGACGCTTCTTTGCTCTTCATTTTCCTTTTGTGTGTTTTTCTTGTTGCGTTTTTTTGTTGCTCTAGGCTTTGCTTTCTCCTTAGGCATTTTGTTCGCTTGCAGGCCACAGCATAAATGCTCACTTTTACTTATTAATAATATTTACGAAGTATAGTCTACTTTATTTTACTTATTTGAAATTTCTCAGCAGCAGAAATTTGAAATGGAGTTGCTTTCGAGCAAAGCGAGCGTCGCGTTATTGTCAATTCCTCTTTTCCACCCTGTTCGCTTGGTCTGCCGTTAATGCGATTTCATTTTGAGCATTGTGTGCTGCCAACTCGTTACAAATGTTTTGTACAGTTTGTATTTACATTCCGACTTTTATAAAATTGAAAGCCATAGCTGTGAATAAAAACAATTACAAATTATAGATAAATATTATTATTATTTATAAATATTATTAGCAAGTTAATTTTATATTTGTTTGGCTTATTGTCGGGCATTCTCTGCAGCCCATAGCAAACAGCTCTAGAGCAATAGCGCTGATGCGTGTCAATCGCTCGCAGCTATAAAACTCAATGGCAGTGCGGCCTTGCCGCCTTTAATTTAAATTTGTATTTGAATTTAAATCTATTCATGTGTTTTCTGTCTTTGCTGTTGTCAGCTAATATATATAAAAATATATATATTTTAAAATAAATTTACTGAGCGTTTTAAGCAATATGTCCAAAGTGGGCAAACGCATTTATGAAGCGCGTGCTAAGTATCCGGACCGCACTAAGTCCGAGGAGAACAGTTTTGGCCCACTGACCGTGGTCATGACTAGCCTGAAAACAGCCATGTTACTGCTGAGCTCTGAAGAGGAGCCTGTCTTGCAGACAGTGCTAAATCATATAACAGAATTTGCACGCAAGTGGGATGACAATATATTGGAGCTTAAGGAGCATGAACTGCTGGAGCTGCTACTTGAGAAAGAGTTCTTTATTAAAGCGTATAGCGTGATTGTGCGCCGCCTTGCTTTGTATTTAGTGACAGCCATCTTGGGCACCACAGAATTGTCCGACTTGGAGACGGAGCAGACGGCAAAGCTGCTGGAAGTGAGCTTTAGATTCTATCTACAGGAAGCCGATGACTTTTGCATTGAGTATCTCACATACATTATCAACATGTGCTTGCGAGATCCGCAAGTGGCACAGGGCGTTCTGGAGAACATAGACTTTCTGGAGAAGTTTAAGAATATATTTGTATATTCGGAGAATCCGGATACGGTATTTAACTCCATAGAGGCGCTGAATAAGATGCTGCAAGTGCAAAGCGCTGAGGAAATGTTGATGTTTACCACTTTGCCGGGCTTTCCAGTGGATCGCATTATATGCGAGATAACCAATGAGTTTCTGGAAATACGCCTGGCGGCTCTGAAGGTTCTAAAGACGCTGCTGGCAGACACTAGCGAGGAAAGCGTATTCGAGCCACTGCATCGCTGTTTTTTCGTGCTGCAACAGCTAGTGAAAGCTTTCTGTGCCAATCCTCAGGCAGAGGATGCACTGGATATTATTGAAGTGCTGGCCACAGCGTTACGCGCCGAAAAAATGACAAAGCTGTTCTTTGAGCAAAATCTCTTTGATCAAATTGTGGAGCATCTGAAGGATGACATGGATGTCATGCCGCCCGATGTGGTCTGCAGCATCATTTCCATATTTGCTGAGGCAGCCTTGTATACTCAGTATTTGGCACGCATTCATGCTGCGGACATAACCGACATGTTTATGCGTTGCCTTATGCAAAGTAAGCCCGAGCCAGGCACCTTTATTATAGTTGGTCTCAACCGCATGGTGGAGTATCCGGAGGCGCTGCGCTACTTTGTGGCCGCGTACGAGCAGGGCGTTCTCAACAAACTGGTCAGCCTGATGGCCTCTTCCCAGGTCGCGATCAAAACACGCGAGCAGGCGGCACAGTTTGTTGGTCATCTCCTGCTCAGCGCCTTTCGTCCCACCTCCGAGCAGCTGATACTGCAAAACATTCCCAACATACTGGCCAGCACTTTAGCTCAAGGTCTGCCCGAGTTGTCCATTGATCTGATACTATCGCTACTCTCCATTGTGGAGAACTTGGCGCAGAATGAGGAATATCGCGCCATTCTAGGCGACTATCGCCCCTTCACTGAAAGCGTTGCGCAGTTGTTAATGGTAAGATTAGTGCAACTCACCCGAGTTACTTTTGTAAATCCTTTGACCTTATGCTAGCGCTCTTATGCTCATTCCATTCTGGTGCACAACATCTTTCGCTGTCTCTGCACCATCGTGGAAGAGGAGCCCGTGCGTGAGGTGCTGCTCAGCAATTTCATAGTCTCCTCCATTAAGCGCGCCTTGAAGTCGCTGTCAAACCTGGTGAAGACAGCAGTTACCAATTTTATACTACAAACTACGCGCTTTAATGAATTTGTTGATGCTTACATAGATCGTGGCATACTCGAGGTGTAAGTGGCGCACACTAATCCCACTCAGCGGCACTTAATGCGTCACTCTTCACTTAGCCTCATGATGTACCAAAAGCATGCCTTCTGTGTATCCACCTGGGGTCCTGCTATAGAAAGCATACTCTCCAAGTGTCCTACGATGAAGTTCTGCATACGCAATTGCTTGAGTTTTACGGACATTACCGCTGGCAAAGATTTCTATGTGTCCAAGCGCAAATTTGATGATTTCCGCAGCTTTCAAAAGATATTGCTTACTGATTGCTCGCCGCTGGATGCAGTGTTGGTGGTGAACTTTGATCGTCCCGTTGCTGATGATAGCGAGTTGATTGTGGTGCCGCCGAGTCATTTGCAAATGGCGGAGGTTCATGGCGATCAGGAGTGGTGCTACTGCAAGCGTCCCGGCGACAGCAATCTGCCTGAATATCTCGAGGCGCTAAATCAGACTTTGGCTGTAAGTATAGAGCGCTTGAGTTTTGAAGATTAATTCTTAGCCCACAATAGTTACATGGCCTGGTGGACAATCCGGACAAGATACGACGCACCATTGACTTTGAGAATGTGGCCAAGCGCAGCAAGATTATTGCCGAAGCGGTGGCCAGCGTCATGGCGGACAATCTCAAGATTTTAGATCTAAACAGCACCGAGGAGTGCTCGCGCCACACGGTGCAGTGTCATCTGCTGGAACTGCGCTATGTGTTCCACAACAATTTTATACCTCTGGGCGTAGTACGCAGCGGTTGTCAATTTGAGCGCGCCATACTCTTCAAGTGCTTTGCCGACCAGATTGGTTTGCCCTGCACACTGCAGCGCAGCGTCGACGGCAAGTTGCTGTACAATGAGGTGCCGCTGCCGCTGGAGCTGGAGAAGGACATACATTGCGACAAGAAAACGCTGAAGTTTATGCCTTGGCGCATGCTGCGTCCCACGCATATTGTGGATCTTATGTATAACATAGGCGAGCTGTACCCCACGCAGAGTCGTCAGGCGTTGCAGTACTTGCGGCTCTATTAGAGAAATTTGATTTTATTTATTTGTTGTTTCCAAATTGTTGTGGCAAGCATTAAATCTTTGGCAACTTACATGAGAACAGATTTCAGCATTCCATTTTCATTAGGCTGTGTGGTTGTTGTCTTTAGTAATTGTTCCACATTTCAGCATTCCCTTAGGCACAGCAAGTTGGTGTGTGGCTGTTGTATTGGCTAAGCGTTCTTGTCCTTGCTTACTCATTTTTATGCGCATGTTCTTCTAGTCCTTTGTGGCTGACATTCGCTGTCAAAAGTTGCTGCCCCGTTACTGCTGCAAATAAAAAAAGAAAAACATAAATATTTGCTGCTCTTGGTGCTTGGTGTGCGTTTTCTGTGCTTTAACATGGGCAGCTCGCTGCTGACGCTCACCTGGTTGGTGCTCACGTATATTTCGCTTGTATTCACCGCGTGCATTAACAATGGTAAGCGAACGCACTTTGGGTTGCCAAGAAAATCAATAAAACTGTAGCATACAATTTTGAACAGCTACAGGCATTGCCACCAGCTCGCCTGATCGCTCATCCAGCAGCCTGAGCACATCCTTGACCCTGGAGGGCACTATACATCGCACTGCGGCAGCCACCGAGCGTGTAAACAATCTCTGGTGCTATGCCTGCGACACCATGGACGATGGCGAGGACTGCGTTGATGTCCTTCAGCGCAACAATAGCTCCGTAATGAGGAAGTGCGAAGGCCAAGAGTTCTTCTGCATGGTAAGCGCAATTCAGTTGAGTGCTTTAATAGCTTTGAAACTTTGCAACAACTGCTCGCCAGGTCAAACGCTTTTCCTACACCACTAGCACTGAGAACTCGACGAGCCTGCCCAAGATGTGGTCAATGGATCGTCGCTGTGCAATCTCCTGCGAGCCTGGCTGCATCATCATAGGCGAGCGCACTAAGCTCTATGCCTGCACCTCCTGCTGCGAAGAGTCCTTTTGCAATACGGGCCGTGGTGCTGCCTCGGGCATCTTTCATCGCGAGGACACTGGCATTGGCACGCGCGTCTTTTGGCTGGCAGCGCCCTTCCTCATCAACATATCCTTGATGCACTACAAGAAGCTGCTCGGCCAGCTACAGGAGTAGGAGTAGAACTAAAAGTAAAGCAAAAATGGAATTTAGTGCCAACGTTCTCACTCTCTAGTTGCTCAAATTTTAAAAGAAAACTCCACTAAACTAATTAGCTAATTGTCTAATCTTTAACACACACACTCTCTCTCACACACATAGAGACAATACGCACTTGTAGATAGCCCAACAAGCTGGTGTGATAATAAATGTAATGTCAGAACAGTTTGGAGAGCCAAACAAACTTTACTTTAACACTTCCTTAAAGCTAATTTTAATTCTTTGGTTTAAATAGCAAATTGATGTGCCAACTGGACCAAAGCCTTGATACTAATTTAATATTATTATTAATATTATTCATTAAAACTTAACTTAAATTAAAATATTATTAAATGAGTATTATTAAAGTAAAGTATTGTTTATTATAAGCTGCAAGACTAAAGCGCAAGCTGCTTGCCAAGTTTACAAATTTTCTGAAAAGTGCGCAGCTCAGCAAAAAGTACTTGAAACGTCGTTAAAATGTTTTTGTTGAACAATTACTTACTCTACTATGCCAGTCAGGTCTGTCTGTCTGTCTGCCAGTCTGCAACTGTTTATCTGCAACGAAACATGTGTAAATATTCCTGCCGCCTGCTCTCGAGCTTAAACTAAGGAAAACTTTATTGCTACACAGTCAAAAATTATAGCAAACAGTGCTAAAACCTTGTATAATTTCACACGCCTATATAATAATTTGAATATTATAAATTTAAATTGACTAAAATTAATTATTATTTTGAAAAGTTGTCTTAAATGCTTTAAATAAATATGTTGGCGATTATTGTCAAGACACGCGTTAACAATATTTGAATAATTTAATAGAATTTAAATAATTCTTTATACAATGAGCGTCCAAATATCTTTCGCACACTATGAACTGCTTCGGTTGATAACCGCAAGTGAATTAACTAGAGATCAGCACTTTTCATCTGTCGCCGCTAAAATTAATATCTCTCATTTCATAACAAACTTTCTCTCTGTGTAGATCTCTATGTGTGTGGCATGGAGCATTAAAATTAAACCGTTCATTTGCTCTCGTGAATTGCATTACGTTTCCGACTCTGGGTCGTATGTGTGTGCATGTGTGTCTGTGTGTGTGCATCCGCATCCACATCCGCCCAGTTGTTGGGCGTGCAGACATCTTTGCTGGCTACATGAATTATTTATTGGACAGCAGCTGCTCTCGGGGCAAAGTATTCATAAGCAGACCTCAACTCCCACTACCGACCCCAAAACTAAATGTGCGCCTAATAGCAACTGGAGCTGCTTAGAGTAGGAGCGCTCGAGCTCCAACTTGATGGTCTAATCAGCTGCCATTAGCAGCAGATCCGAATGCTCGCCTGCCTGCCTGGCTGGCTACATTGTATGCCACGCCCACACATTTGCTAAGCCAGTCGTTAACGCCCACGCTCACTCTATGCTCGACGAGTATTTGTTTTCATTTTGGGCCACAGTCAATGAGTTATGGCCTTGGCTACAGTTTGGCTAATAAGCCCAAAGACAAATCTCAACAATTTTTGTTGCTTAAGCAAAATTTACAGCAGGAAATGGCAAGTGGAATCAGCAGAGCCTGAGGTTCATTCTGCACTCTGTTGTCATCTTGGACGCCAGTGCACATTCATCATCAGGTTAGGGATAGAGTGAGCTTAAGTCGAGTCACAGTGCATGCTCGCTTATCAAAATTAAAAATATGCTGCTAAATTAGTTAGAGATGAACTTTAAGTTTTAGATTATTCAAAATATAATTTAAACAATTGTAACTAAATGTTAAAATGCAATTAGCATTAGTTTGGCTTAGTTGTTGACGAATAAAGTGAAAAGCTTTAATAAGAAATTTAAAATTGCAAATTGGTTTGTTTTAATTCTTCTTTAAATTTCAGCGTATGCAACTGGAATGACTTCAAATATGCGAGCGTCTACTGTATATGTATGTGTGTGTGTGTGTTTGTATAGGTTTGGCGTTTATTTTGTGGCTTTCATGTCGTAAATCTTCATCAGACGGCAAATTACGTGGTTTGGCCAGCACTCCAATAACAACCTGCTGCACACTCTCGCACTCAATTCCACTCCCGCTCACTCTTGCCTACAAGCTGCAGTTTTTGTGCGGTAGGTGGCGTTGTTGCGGCCGTTTCCGTCAAACAATAAACTGACCGCAGTGGGCGACCGAACAGGCACAGTGGGTGGCAAAAACAATAAAGCGCCTGACAAAAGCCAACAGCCCGAGTTACAACAACAACAGCAACATTTTGGAGGCCACCGCATTGACAACAGTTTCATTTATGAAAAATAATAGCAAGAGCAATATGCGAAATTTATTATTATATTTGCGTTATGCCGCAAAAATGCGAAACGTAGCAGACTCTGCTCGTGTTGCTGGTGTCTGTTATGACAACAACAACAACAACAGGAACCGCAAGGCAATAAACGCAAATAGCAAATGTTCTCTCGTTGTTCTCATTGTTGTTGCTGTCCTTTTATTCATTCATTATTATTGCTACTTTCGCTTTTGTTGTTGTTGCTGTTGCTGTTGCTGCTGCTGCTGTTTGTTGTTTTGTGATTGCAGGCGACACGTTTTTTGTCGCCATTGCTGCTCTCTCGTTAGTTCTTGCTGTTGCTGTTGTTGTTGTCGCCGCCAAGTTTACAAAGAAATTTCAATTAAAATGCAACAATGCCGCACTCCATCATCAGTCGAGCGCCAGCGCTGACAAACCGCACACAATCCTGCCCCTCCCAGTCTTGCCCCCACTCCCTCTGCTTGTCTCAGGGACCAGTGTCTGCCCACAAGTCTCCGCTTTGTTGCTGCTTCTGCTGCTGCTTCCCCCACAGCAACTGCAAACGAACTACGCGGCGAGGGTTGCTACTGTAGTTGGCTCAACTATTTAAAATGTTTGACAAGCTTAATTAAAGTTTATAATGCGCTTAACTCAAGCTTGAGCTAAAAACTTTAAAGTTGTAGCATAAATAAAGGCATAGTTTTAAAAATATAGTTAAAGGCGTTTCAATCTATTGATATCAACTTTAAATTCTTTAAGCATCCACAACGCTTGTTGCTGTTGCTGTTGTTGTTGTTCGTATTGTTCCGGGGGTGATAAATCTATGTCGCCAAGTAAATACGAAACAAGGCACTTTTGTATGCAACAACAGCCGTTGCAGCAAGCACAAAAAACAACAATGCCAACGTTGCCTGTGGCAAGTGCAGACGGCGCGAACAAGGCTCGTAGTCATTCAAGAAGAAGCAGCAACAGCAACAGCAGCAGCAGCAACAGCTCGTCCGTTCGTAAACGCAGTCATGCCAAAAATGTTAGTGGCCTTGTATGCCAAGCCCAATGCTCAATCCCCAAAATCCCCAATACCTCGAGGCTGCCTTCGCTCGCTCTCTCTCTCTACTCTTGGCTCCGCTGCGTCTCCTTAGCAGCGAATGTGTAATTAAAAGTTGTAGCAACAGCCACGAAACTACAATTGACTGACTGCCTGCCCGCCTGCCTGCCTCTCTCTCAGTCTCTTGCGCTTTCTCTGGAGCTGAGTGAGTGCCTAAGCCGTAGCCTGACAGTTTGGCGTCACTTTTGGGTGAAAACAGTTTTTGTTCGCTTTTTAATAAACTTTTGCCTGTCGCTTATTGGATCAAGGGGCCTCCCCCAACCGCTCAGCCAGCCTCTGACACTGATGGAGACAGAACTGAGAGTGCTGCAGCTTGTGCCGACGTCGCCGTGTGATTTGCGTAAATGATTTTGATAGATTTGATGGGATTTCGCGTCGGCGCTCTTTTTTACGCTACTGCAGACCAAATGGGTTTGCAACCGTTTCAATGCTCTCAAGCTGATTAGCTCATTGAGTTACGATAGAATTTTAGAGCTGGCATTGCCTTAGCAATTGGGGTTGACATCATCGCCCCCCTTTGCTTTTAGCGTGACTTTAACCAGCGACAATTTCCGCAGCTGGACAAGCAAATGCACTATGCGTAAATTAGAAGCGCTGTCAAAGAAAGAGAAAGCGAGAGAGAGAAAAGAAATGGCAAAAGCAAGCGCTGCTTGCAAATTGTTTTTTTTTCCTTTTTTTTGTGTCCGTCTATTTGCTTTGCTTGCACTTCTGAGTCTTTTATGGGCAGTAGAATAAAATAAATGCAACTTAAGTTTATTGTATGTATCGATTTAATTTTAACAGCAAACAAATGCTGAGCAGCCAGGCTTTAATACAAATGTGCTGCACAATCCAAATTTGAATTTAACTATATCAAAAATATTCAAGCCAAACCCCAAATTTGAAACTTCACTTTAAGTCCAAGCATAAATGCATTATGTTCAATATTTAACCCAAATGTGGCCAAAATTCAAATTTGATACTTCTCCTTTAATGCATATATGATAAAACGTCAAGCGAAATTTCGGCTCTAGCGCAAAATTTAGGTTGAATTTTGAATTTAATGCATATATGCTTATATATATATATAAGCCGAAATTTCGCTTGAAATTTAAGCATATATGCATTATTATTTTTTGCTAGAGTGTAATTAAATAATCGTGGCTGGAAGCGTTGCTGTTCTACTTGCTGAATTTGCATAATACTCAGCCCCGCTGGCAGTTACAGCGCCTACTGAGCCAGACACCTTCGTTGCTTTGGTTGCTGCCACGCCCACGCTTGACTACGACTCCCTAAATTACATGCAGCAACACACACATTTTGGTTTTGTCACCTCATGTGTGTGTGTGTATGTCGCTTACGGGAATCGCGTGTTGTGCTTGCCCCTTTCGCTCCCACTTCGCCCACACGCCTAAATGTATGCAAATGAGCGTTGCTGACGTGGAGAAGCTTGTTGCCGGCGCAGTTGCTCTCCAGGCAACTTAGCGCCTACTTAATGAACATAAATTAGTCAGGTGTTCGTTGGCTTACAAGGGCCGTAGGCTTCCAAAGGGGCTGGAGTGGTTGGATCGTTTATATTTCAATTTGGGCAATTTTTCCATTTGCTTTTGCCTTTATGCAATTTATTTTTGCATCAAGCTCAATTTATATTTGATTGATGTCCATTGACTATCCATGTCCGTGGCTGTATTGGAATATGAATATTGGAATATGCAATGCTGTCAGCCATAATCGCCTTTCAACCACGTACTCGCTCTGCTCCCCCCACCGCCCCCTCTGCAATCCATTTATAATTGACATTTTCATGGAAGAGCTTGTCAAACAGCGTTAACAGCTGCGCTGACCTCATTAAAGCCTGCTGAAGAGGCCTGCTGACCCCGTTAGCCAACTTGGCTTTTATTACTTGCCTGTCTGCCTGTTTGTCTTTCTGGCCATTAACTAATCAGACTTTGCTGCTGCTGCCTCATTACAGATCCCGCCAAGTGCATTCCAAGCACAGAGCGAGCTTTAAGTGCTTAACTTTGGCTGGCTCGCTGGCCAAAGGCCAGACAAAAGTCATTTTGACAAACTCAGCAGCAATAAAAACAACATCCGCTCAGCAGCTTTCGCTTAACTCTCAAGCTGTCTCTTTCGCTCGCATTGCCTGCAGCTGACAGGAAGCAATCAATAGTGTAATGGCAGACAAAAGCATCCGCCGGCAAGGCCTAGACACTAGTCTAACCTGTGCAGATCTGCTCAGCAAAAAAAGAGGAAAGTAAAAATGCAAAAAACGCAAATTCAGCTGACAGCAAAGGCAATTTGTCAAGCTGTGGGGCGCAGCCCTCTTGAACTGCGACCCCAAAGCTTAAGCTGACCAGACAGCAGCCTCTTCACCCCTCTCCACACTCAACACTCTATTTATTGTTGTCGCAAATGTAAATAATGCGTTTTAATCAAAAGCACAACAGTGGCAAATCCATTAACTGCGTACGTGCCGAGTGCCCCTCTCACCTTCGAAAGGAAGGCTACACTTGTCTCTCGGTCTTAACTTTTCGCCTGCTGTGCGTGCTCACAGCATTCGCAGGTTGATTTACAAATTTCCTGTAATGAGGCGACAACGCAACATTTTTAATTAGCACCTGTTCATGTTGCAGCCATCGACACTAATCTCCATAAAATGGAGCAACGATCTCCTACCCTTGCCTCAATTGCTGGCTGGGAAATTAATTTTCCAACTTTATCGCTGTCTTTACTTTAGCTTTGACTTTCTCTTCGCTTCGCTTTGCTCACGCACTTTGCAACTTTAGCCTCCCAGTCTCTGCTTTAATGACATCGTTTGCATGCGTCGTGCTGCCAACTCTTGAACCCTTTACAGCTCCTCAACCTGCTCAACCGCAATAGCTACTTATTCCAGCCCCTCTCTCTCTCTCTCTCTCTCTCTCTCTCTTTGGGTGGCTCAGCTAGCGCTTAACGCTGATCCAATATCCTAATGCCTTTGGATGTTTGTTCGCTTTACCGCTGTCGCTGCACATGGCGCACCTACTCCTCCCCTCTGACTACCAACTCCAACCTCTGGCGCTCCTCTTGGGGCTCATTCGTGGCTTTTGTTGTTGGCAATGCAATAATATTTTGCAAGTGTTTCTAAACAAGCACAAAGTCATGTTTCACCAGCTGTAGTCTGGCTTCGGTTCGCTGCTGTTTTTATTGTTATATACCCCCACTAAATCGCACCCCCTCACTTCTCCGCCCCCACGACTATTTGTAGTTGTTCCAGCTGCTGTAATTGTTGTAACTGTTGCCATTTGGGAAACTTTCGCTGCACATTAAAGCAATTTGGGCAACGTTTATAGACTGATTTAATAGAAACCAAGAGGAATGTTCGTTCATAATAAGAGTGGGAGCGACGAATAGGCGGCAGGAAGTAGCTCCACACTCGCAGCGAATGAGATATTTCCACCCAAGTGAGCACAGATCAGTGGGTGAGTGTGTGTGTGTGTTTGTGCACTTGGATATAATTGTTTGACTAAATGAGTGCGTTTGCCCACTCTCTGTTGCCCCTCCCAGGGCTCTGTTTATGCTCTGCTCCCTTTGGATAAGTAAAACACACACAGATGCCAATGCATGAGGCTCTAGCAATAATTATGGCAAGCACTCTCCCCAAAAACAGACAACACTCGCTTCGCCTCGTCTCAACTTGGCTTGACTTTCATTTTGGAGCTTCACATTTGTTGAAATTTATTAAATTCCCCCACATGCGAGGACGCTTGATGTCTGTGTGTGTGCCACAGAATGTTGCAGGTTGTTGTTGTTGTTGTTGGCGAAATCGTTCGAATGCGTTGCCATAATGAGTAATGAGTATGAAATTGAAGTCTAAACAAACAGCAATCGTTAAGCAAACAGCAAACACAACAAAGGCCAAGACAAGAAGTCAAAGAAGGCGACAAAGAAACAGAAAAATATCACAGACAGTGGGAAAGAGAGCGAAGACGAGTCCCCATGGAAATTGACTATTTAATTATGCGACGATGGAAATTGCGTTACAACATGGTGACGAAAATGGCCAAAACAATCAGCGGAAAGAGAATTTAAGGGAGATGGAGACAGCAAAGAAATCTGTGTGAATAATTTATGCTAATTTTAAGACTTGAGATAAAAATCAATGCGAGAGACTTTAGTGAACATGCTTAGGATAATTGTTGTTGAGTTTAAAGTTCGTTAACTAATTTCGCAGTCTCAGCCTCCATTCCGTTTCGAAGAGCAACAGCAATAAACAAAATGTTTAGACTGTGAAGCACCTTACGCTTATCTAAACAGACTCACACACTCCCCACCCCTCTCTCTCTCAGTCACACATGAGCTTTCTGGTATCTACATAATTCACGTGCGTTGTCTGTGGGTTTGTGGGTCGTGGCTCGAGCTACGTGAGCAACACGCAAAACTTGCTTCAACCTGCCAAGGAGAAAGGGGATGAGGGAGTTGCCGAGTGAGAGAAAGAGACAGGCGCATATTTATGAATGGACTCTTGCTGCGAGTTGAACGTACTAAGGTTTCTGTTTTATCAGCTCGTAAATATAAATTAGAATTTAATTTTTATGGCTGCGGAAAGCTCTTCACACACAAATTGGGGATAAGAGCGAGACAGGGTGGAGTGTCTGGTGTCCAAGGCAACTTGGACTTGAACCAGATTCATTTCCATTTGCGCCTGGCACGTGTCGCAACATATCAAAGGCTTTGATTTACCTGAGGACAGGCGCCACTCTATCGCCCAATCAACCCCCCCTTGGGGCATATGCATGTGGCCACAGCATCAGCGATAGATTGAGATTGAAAGTGGGATTGGGACTCACCTGGGTTAGCTGCGAGGAGGCGTAGTAGGAAATCCTCGAGGGACACACCGATTCAGGCTTGGAGTAAATGGTCTCGCCACTTTGGTCGCCCATTGGCAGCAGGGCGGTGGCATAAGGTGTGGGCGTGGCAGTGGGTGAGCTTCGGAATCCTGTGCAGAGTGGCATGGATTGAGCTAAGTTTCGATTAAAAGTGGAGCAAGACTTACGGTCGAAAATGCTGCAAGATTTTTTAGTCTCCGGCGGATATTTGTTAAGGCTGGCGATGGTTGCATAGGAGCCAGTGGCACTTGGTGGCCGCCCAAGAGGATCAAGTCGAATGAACACGTTCTGGTGACTGCCATAACCCGCTGTCGTAAAGCTAGTGCTAAACAGAAGAGGGGAGAGTGAGACAGAGCGTGAGCGAGAGAGATGGCTAACAATCAATTGAACTTACTGCAGTGAGTCCTGGCGCAGTTGCTTGCGGGCTCGCACATACATCATGCTGGCCACAAGGCCTACGGCCAGCACCAAGCCCAAAGCACAGGCCGCAGCGCTCATTAGAGCAGGTCCTTGGGAAGGAGCGTGTGCTGGGGCAGGCGACTGGTTCGGCTCAGGGGAGATGCCTGTAATGGGAATTGGCATCGATGATGAGTATGACAGTTTGTAATTGAGATTCGAGTACTCACCCTTGGCACAGATCTTGTTGCGCTTAAAGTGGAGGCGGGTGTCGTTGAAGCGGGGCGGTCCTTGGACGACCATGTTAACGTTGACTGGCAGTTGAAGGCTGGCGTTACCAGTGCATGGCAGGTAGACGAGGAATGACTCGATCTCCTGCGGCACCAGGCCCTTGTGCGGAATGCTCAGCGTGGGAGTGCCAAGTGCATCCTGGTCGTTGGCGTACTCTATGCTGATGGTGTAGCGTAGCTGAAGAGAGTAATGGGATGAAGAGTTAATGGAGTGCAAATCAAATTGAAAGGGGGAGTGTGGGCGGTGTGACTTACCGGATAGGGGATGAGACTCTGCCAGGAGAACTCGAGTTCGTGGACATCGGCTGGCACGGGAACTGTGAAGTGCATCGCGTATGTGTTAATGGCTCCCTCGTGCACATAGAACAAATCAGCCTCCAGTCCTGCCAAGCGAAACAAACACAGAGCGAGAGCGAGAAAGAAAGAGAGATTGAGATGCGGATGCATTGCAGACATAAAGAGAAAGTTTATTTCGCAATTTGCTTTGTTACAGCTTCCTCCCCACCATCATTTTGCACTGAGCAAACTTTGAGCTCGTTTCGTTTCACCTTCAACGGAAATTGATTTTCCCTCAGCCACAGTGAGCAGTGGGGTGGCTAGTGCCACCCACTGGGGTGTTTGGTAAACAAAACCCAAGACACAATAATAATCGAAATCGAATCCGTCACCAGCAGGCGACAATGCAAGAGGCGTCAATTTGTGCTCGAATGACGTGGGACTATCCACGAGATTGGAGAGAGTGCAAGAAAGGGATTGCCAAGGGGCTAGACCAAATATTAAAAGGTGTCAAGTGTTGTCTAACTGGATTGAACAGCATCAGCTCCCGCTTTGTGTAACCTTAACTAGCTCTGCCAATGCTCTACTCCTGACCCCAACCAAACACCACCCGCCCCACTTCCTCTCGGGCTAACAATGAAAGACGAGCTGCTTGAGTTAAAAAGACGTGAAATTAAATTTCTTCATCCGCTTTCATTGTTGTCTCTAGTCGCTACGTCGCTCCTCCCCTCTTGCCGCTTTATGTTGCAATATTTACTCCCTAGGATCAAGCTAAGCCGCGTCCCCATCCGTTCCCATTTCTTGGCCCACACTTTGCTTTGCATTGAAAGGCACAAATGCTGTTTACTCTCTTCAAGTTTACAGCAAGCCCTCAACTCCACTCCACTCCCCTTATTGCTGCCTTTTATTCCTTCTTCGGTTGTGTGTCTGCAACGGATGTTGAACGTTGCGCTTCCGGCTGAGCCAGAGCCGTAGTCGAAGTTGAGGCGCGTATGTGAAATGTGCGTGCATTTAAAATAGAACAAAGCGCTCGCTCGATTCTTAAAACAATTTTAAATCCAATTACAGAACAAGAAAAAGCATTTTTCGTTAGCGTCTCTGCCTGCTTCGCTTTTAGCTCCCCCTTGCCATCCTTCAACAGTTACATTTCGTTTTTGAATTCTAAATTTTTATGCACCCCGCTGAGTTAACTCAGTTCTCTAGCCAAAATGTGTTACTTTCCGTTTCTTTGCTTTCCGCTGACAAACTGCACAAAGGACAAACAGAATGAAATAGAGAGAGGAGCAGAGCTGTCATTACTTAAAAGAAAGGTCGCCGCAGACTAAGCAAACAAGCTGTAAGGCTGAACGTTTGCATTAGGGCAGCAATTTCAAAATACATTTGGTCTATTACCAAGTCTTGTAGTACATTAATCCTAGATAGGGTAAGAATTCACAGTTTACAATATAAATGTTAATGTTTTTTCTATAATTGACTTTGACCATCTCAAAAATGTAAACCACAATTTAACAAGTTTTTGGCTATGACAAGACCAAATACAAAATTTAAATGCCAAATTGCAGAAAAACACAAACATAACCTCAAAGTGAATCGCATTAAATATGCACAAAGACAGGAAAAGGACAATGTCAATCAGAGACCCAAGGTACGCTGTTTGTTCCTGACTACGACAACAATTCCAGCAGAAAAAGGATATGCAAGGTGCGAGACAGTATAACCACAGCTGAGGATGGAGCAAGGGGTGCAAGCACTTGTGACATTCTTAATTAATTCAGTTCCGATGCAAGGCGAATGTGATTCATTCAACAACAAACAGGTTTCTGTTGGTGAATGGAGTCATCTCTTTAAAAGGCTTTAATTGCAACTTCGTGCTTGCCTCACAGATAAGGAAGACTCTATTCTTCTCACTCTCTTGGCTGCTGTTGCTGCTGCTGCTCGAACTTTGCTCGTCTTTCATATCACGCACTATGCACAGCGACAACTTTGCCGTCGCCTGCGAAACTTTTACAGCGTTAAGCCCCCCGCAGCCAACCTGCCCCTTTGGCTGTTCCACTAACCTCTTCTCCAACTTGTTGTTGTTATTGTTGCTACTACTCTTGGTTGGAGGTTGCCATAATTATAATACCTGCGATTGTCTGAATGGCTTCACCGCACACACACGTGACGCTGCAACCGCAGACTGCAAATAGAGAGAGCGAGAGGGGAGAGAAAGAGAGCTACAGTGGGTTGTGGAGTGCAAGCATCTGGCTTTGGTTGGCGTCAGTTTTCAGCTTTGACAATGCCGGGGCACACAATTTGCATAAAAGATTAAGAGGATAATTAGTGTCATTAGCTAAAGCACTGATTTCTCTCCCTTGCCTGCTCTCTCTTCTCTCTTTTTCTCTTGCAGCTAACAAACACCTTCGCAGTGATTGCAGGCAGTTGCAGTTGCCTTAATTGCCGCATGTTCATCTGATTTCAGGGTCGAGTTTGGCATTTAATTGGGGGGAAGTTAAAAAATACTTTTCTCGCTGCCTTGTCATATTTTCCACTTGCTCAGCGAAATAAAAGTGAATCCGAAATGAGCAGAAGCCGAAGGCGAAAAGGGACAAGGGCTGGTTTACTTTTGTATAAGTGTGTCGATTTTCGGACTGTTTTCTATTCATTAAAAATAATTTTCTTTTGCATTAACTTTTCATTTAAAGGGAAATTTTTTGCCGGCAGTTGCTCGCTCAGCAATAACAGCCAAGGAGTGGCAGGGGAGGGTTCAACCTGCAAGGCGGTTGTGGGTTGAGACCCAAGAAATGTGCACATCAAAGTGAAACTTGTTGAAATTGCATTTTTACGCGCCCTTGCACACCGTATTCTTACACTCCCCCTACTCTCCCCCTGCCCAGTAGCTGTAGCTGTTAGCTAACGGTGTCGCTGAAATGAAAATTGCTTGTTGCCAGGCCAACGCTGCTCACGCAGAGAGAATGAGAGAAAGATTGAGAGAAAATCTGGTACAGAAGCATAAAAAATATTTAATTTTAATGCTGTCGACACTCCATCGAAGGCAATTGTAAACGTAAATAGAGCAAAGTGAGTATGAGGGAAAGTTTATAGCTGAGGGGAGGCTGCAAAGAAATCGTTTAACTCATGTTTACAGTTCGTAACGTGAGTTGTGTCTACATGTGAGGAAAAATGCCAAGGAGGCGGCAACTATGGACTCGATTTTTATTGCGGGAATGCATCACGTCAATCACAGAGAGCAGACTGATGCTATTTGAAATATGCGTGCCATAAGAGATGGGAGTAGGTGGAGGAGATCTAGTTACTGGGACAGCCAAGTGGGCGTGGAGCATGACGCGACTTCCACATGAACAAATAGGCAAAGCAAACTTTTGAGGGGAGAGAGCGGGGAGGCGGGTCAGTTTGTTTGATTTCATCGCTGTAATCCAATGGGGGCAATGAAGAATTAAGGGTGGGTGCACTCGTAAAAACATAACGAGTCTAGAACAGGGGGTCAAAGATGGAGAGACTGAGATCCAGGCAAGGAAATTACAAAGACAACAACAAAGGGAAGCAGCTTCACTTGTCGCAATGAAATCCGATTTGCAGCAACTGAAATAAGCAAAGAGGCAAAAGGCATCAATCAGAGAATCGTGCGTCACTTGTCTGTGGATTATTCTTATGCTGTTAACTAATTGAAGTGCGCTGATTTGGCAAGCTCATGCAAGCTCAAGCAACTCCAACTCCAGGCATAATGAGATGGAAGCGTTTTGCTCCAATTACAGTAAAGTGCCGGAAAAAACTGTGCACAGCCCAACTGAAGAATGATGGAGTGGAGTAGAGAAACAGGCTCGACTCACTGTTTGGAGCCTTGCACCATTAATCAAAGCGAGGAGAAGAGCCTGAGGCACAACGTCATTCCGCCTTGGCACGCCGAATGAATGCCTATTACGCCAACTATTTTGGTAAGGAATAGGAGGGATAGTGGGGGTTGGGCTTGGCTACAAGGTCGCCGAGCTGGCAATTGAGGAGTTGCTGCCTCGACAAAACAAACATGCGAAGGCACAAACAGCTCTACTGGACTGTGAAGTCGTTAGCAAGCAGCAAGTAGGATGAAGAGGGGGCGGGGGGAGCTGTCAACAGGGTGGTAAAGGTGCTAGAGGGTGGTTACTGAGGCCGGAAATCGATTTGTGTTTTGGATTTGTTTTCGTTTTGTTGTGTCGTGTTTTCGCGCAACTTTCTTGTGGTCGTGTCGTCATGGTCAACAATTATTTGGAAACTATTAATGACCGGGACGTGGTCTGCGCCTTACATTAGAGCCCCTTCCCTTATCGAGAGCTGTTTGTTTTTGCTGCTCAGGAGCAATGAATTTGTCCTGTCGCACTTTGCTCCTTAACTATTAATCATAACTCCTCCTGTGTGGGAGGAGAATGTTCCCAGGGCTTGGAGCAGCTGCTTTCCTTGATTATTTTGAAATCAAAGTGGCAGTTACATTTCTATGTCTTGGACTTACCCATTAGCTTCATCACCTCGTGGTGACTGATGAAAATGTTGAGATATCCTTGAGCCGAGGCGACCAGAGAGGCGCTTAGCACCAGCAGCAGTAGAGGATGAGCCATGATGAGCGTGGATAGGAGATTGTAGAATGTGTGGTGAGTCTAGACTTGTTTCTCCTCGTCGGTTGCCAGGCGTTTGGTTAATAACTTGTCCGAGCATGTGACGCTCATTTCATCAGCTGCTCCTTTTTTGATTCTCCGACAGGCAATTTCAATGCGTGACCATTGAGGCGTGTTCAATCAGAGGACGCACAGAGATGCTTGGAGATTGATCTAACTCTGATTTGGTTGCCAGTTGTCAGTTGGCAAACAGGCGTCGCGACAGGGCAGAACAGGATACGCCCCTGAGCTTGCTGGGAAGCGTTAAAATCAAATTCCAGCAACAGTTCCGGCTACGGCCGCAAAGCGACGCGAGCATTCAGTCTGCCGTATTTCGGGGCAACTTTTCAGCCTTCAGCCTCAACTTTAGCTTCCTCTCTTTGCCTGTCTCCCTTTTTTGGCTTTGCTGTCTGCGTTCAACTTTTGCAGTTTTGTTTTTGTTGCGGTTGTTGGTAGAGTCGCCTGTCTGCTGCAAGCGACATCAGCATCAGCATAGGTCCCATCTGCTGGACTCTGGTTAGCCTGTTTTTTATTGGCCACTGGCCTCTTTCAGCTGTCACCAACTCGTACTCCTAACAGCTCCAGCTTCAGTTGGGTTCAGTCTGTTGGTTTTGATGCTCTTGCTGCTGCTGCTCGTGGTTTAGCCCCCTCTTCCTGTCTCGCTCTTTAGATGATGTGTGTTTGGAGCACGTGTTCTGGTCAAAGGGGGAGCGCGTCCTGTTGAATAGAAAGTGATTTAGTTAGTTTCGTTTCGAGATTCATACAACAGTTGGAAGCTGTGCAACACTCTGTTTCTGTTGCCAACACTCGACACACTACCAACTGTTTACTGGTGATGTGTGTGGGGACAATTGGCTGCAACTTGTTTCGAAAACAATTTGTAAATGTGCTCTTGAAGAAAAGTTTGCAGTTTTCAGCCTGCAAAAGTAATTACAAAGTTGAAAAAAGATTAACAGCTTTCAAACTGTAATAAATTGAGGTACATATTTCAGGCTAGTTTGTCAGAAAGCCAACGAACAAAAAAAGGGCAAGTGGAAGAAAAGGCAAAGAATAGATGAAGTGAACATTGTAAAAAGTTGGGCTAGTAAGAATTTGTGTGTGAATGTGTTCAAGGGTCCAATCCTCACTCATGGCTCTTTTGTCAGTGCTCGCAGATATATTTACATGTTAGGTGTGGCGCCAGGTTCGTGCAGCACTCGCCGCGCAAATACCAAGTGCAGCTAACACACACAACGAGAGAACGTGTAAGTTACCCCAGTAAGTGGATAAAATCAAGAGTTGCAGGGAAAGCAAGGACGCTGTGGAGAAAAAACAAGTGCGCAGTCAATGCTTCCAAAATGAAATGTTGCCAAGAGAACCAACCTTACTCCTGGCATTGCCATGGTAGCAGATTGGAAATTGTTTTTGAATTTTTTGCTGCTGCTTTGCAATAAAAAATCGAAATCAGAAAAGTTCTGGAGGTTGCACTTAAGCCGCAGCTATGCCAAAGTATTTAAAGTTTTGCACAACGCGGTCAATTATATGGAGCTGTGGCCGCACTGCAGCTGAGCCAAGGAATGTGGCTGGGATTTAATTAAAGTTATCAGCGATGCTGAAAGCGTTTGCAAATTGAATGAGTGGGGGGAGCTGGCAGTTGATTAAGAGCCAGATGATCAGGACATCAGCAGGCGCTGAGCTCAAACAGGCATTCAACGAAACCATTAATAATTCAAAAGACAAATAATGAAATGCAAGTGTGCACATGTGTGTGTGTGTTTACATTGCGAGTCCTGTAACTGATTTAAATGGAGCAGCAGACAAACAGCCAGCCAGGCAAACAGCCAGCAGCCACGTAGAGTCGCTAGCGTGTGGCAAACACTTGTGGCAGCGGCAACGAGAGGGCGGAAGGCTCAGCAGAAGTTAGTCTCTAGTCGATAACATATTAATGATGTCAGCTCAATCATAACACTGAACAATTAGACAACTGTCAGTCTGTCAGGCAATATTTTTAAAGCATGAGCAGTTTTGCTAGAAATCTACGACCAACATTATCTAATTTCAATTACATTCTTTAAAGGCAAATTTCCAATTAATTGCGCAGCCGCTGATTAAGCCTTGAGGGGGCGTCGGCACTGCTTTCAATTATAAAATGGCTTAGGTTTGTAATTGAAACGTGAGTCGTAGCTAAACAAAATTAATGCCATCTCTCTGGCATCCGTCGTTATCCCCAACGTATTTTGGCACCTGTAGTGTAGTTGCCTTTAAATTGTCAGGCCGGGCACGTTTCAATTGCCGCGAGCAATTGGTCATCGAGTTGTTTGCCCAGCGCTGGCCGAGAGAACACAATGAAAAGTTTTGTGCGACTTTAAGTGGCGCATGGAATGGAAGCATAGAGAGAGTATGAATTTATATTTGTTTTCCCATTTAGCTGGCAGCTGTCAGTTGAAATTCCATTCAAGAGGACGTTGAGCCTTTCGGCTATTTGCTCATTTGGCCCAAATTGCAACTGGTCGTAGCCAAAACTATGCAATTGCATTTTGGCAACAATGCCAAATGGCCAGAAGAGAGGCGAGCGCCATGGTATTTCAACAGTTTTAGTTTTTATGTGTGTGCCCACCGACTATATTTGTTTGCAAATGCCAGTTTATATATCCTGCGGCATTTATCGTGCCAGTTTTCGCATTAACATTAATGCACAACTGCGACTATAAACAAAGTCCGATATGCCACAAACACAAACGAGTACCGACCACGGGGTCGAACTTCATTAAACTCGCGTAAGCGCGCGCTCGAAATTAAAATGAACACACACAAACAAAATGTAGACGCCTATGGACTAAAGCCGCGCTGCCCATTTGGGAGCACTCATTGGGTCTCAGACAAATTAAAGGCCATAAATTGCGTTAACTGATTAAAAATAACGAGCGACATTTGCTTTTGTTTACCTGCTAAAACAACACACCTCATTGTTGTTGCTTTGCAAACACAAATATTACATTTTATGAGCGTATTCATTTTTTTTATCTATCAGCTGCGAATTATGAACAAAGTTTTTTTTTGGTACTTGGTTGCTAAGTTTAAAAACAAGTAAACGTTTTTATACAAATCATTTTATGCTAATTAAAAATACTGTAAAAAGCTTTTTTATACGCTATTGATTGGAATTTGTGCTGTTGTTTTGCTTTATTATTTTCAAATATTTAATTGCTGGTTTGCATAAATTTTAGCTGCAGCGTCTCACTCTGTCGGTTGTTGCTGACTTTACATTTTTTTATTGTTTGCCAATTTATACAGACAATTAATTTACATTAGACATGGCAACATGTTGCTACAAATCGTTGTAAATTACTAGAGCAGGGGTAGCTATTTTATTTAAATAAACTCGAACTAACAAGCTTATTTAGCTGTAAATAAAATTTCAGAAAATTAATATGCATAATCATCGTATTTGTATTGCTGTGTTTAAATTTAATCTTCCCCCTTTTTTTTATATATAGCTAATTAATAAATATTTTTAAACAGCATTAAAGCGCATAAAAGATAAAAAACATTTTAAGCTGTTTAATTGAAAACACAAACCTATGCGAATGGCTTTAAATGAGGCATTTATGCAATTAATAATTCACATAGCCAAGCATTTAACAAATAATTAAATTAAGTGCAAGCACAAATGGTAGAAAATAAAATATGTAAATTAAGCCCTCAGCAGCTTTAAATTATTGAATATGCAGTGCAGATGCTTAAAGCGCATTTGCTTTATTTTTAGCTAATAAATTCAGTTCAGCTCTACTCTGCGTAGCTTTATGCTAATCGGTATATCTAGCTAGCTAGCAGGTTATCAATATGCTGCTTAGCTGTTTACTGTCTGCTGATGAAATATGTTTTAATAAGCCATTATGGCATATTGAAATTCAAAACATTTGCCAATGATTTTGTCTGGCACTTTTTCGGGCAGCATTCAAGGCCACAAAATTTGTTTATCAAGCAGGAGGAGCACATGAACGTGATTACCATGCCACAAAAGCACCTGCCAATGTGGCACAGAGGCGGCGCATGCTGAAGGCAACCAAACCATTTGGCATGAAATACAACCTCAATTACGTTTTATAACTCAACACTGATGGGAATTTTCCAATATTATGTAGCTGAATTTATTGTGGCAAGCGACAAAGCGACAGAATCCCCCAAAGCCAAGCGACAGCCAGACAGACCCAACTCACTCTCTTCCCGTCTATGTGTGTGTGTGTGTGTATGTGTGTGTGGCGTTCTGGACAGCATTTTTATCTGGCAAGTGGCCATAAAAATATCTCAAGTTTACATTACGCAGAGCCAACGCCAGCGACGGTTTTAAAGCGCTTCAGACACTCGACTCCGAGACTAAGCTCCACAGACAATGGGGCCATAATCGTTGAATTATGACTGTCATTTCGGTTATTAAACTCACATTTTTTTTGTGCCTTTCAAATCTCAGCCTTAACATTTGCAGCTCGAGGCGCAACGAACTCGCTCAAGTGTCGTTGACGACCTGCTGACCGACTGAGCCTTTAGCAAAATTGAAATATTTCCCAAGCTCATGTCCGTGCCTAATCTATGCTCAATCCCAAGTCTAAAGTAAAAAAATACATCAGCATACACTTAAGTCAACTGCCTGCCTCATTGTTATTGTTGCTCTTGCTATTGCTATTGCTGTTTATGAGCCGCAACGCTGCCAAAGCTTTTAGTGGCCATTCAATCAAGCTGCCCGCCGCCCCAGCTACATTTGAAAAGTGTTCAAGCGCAACGTTAAAATTTGCATAATGCTGCCCTTTTGGGTCAGCAGGACGCTCGGACGCTTGGGCAGCGCATTAAGCACTTAGACTTTTCAGCGCGTAATCTAAGGCATATTTCAATTAGTGTCAACTTTTTGATTTTCTTCACCAAAAATGGTCACGCTATTTGGTGCTAGTCTAGAACAGAGGAAGCAAAAGAATTTAATAGAAATTTTGGGAAATACCTTAGCTGAGTGAGAGATTATCAGGAGTGCCACCGAAATTACTAGAGAAATATAATTCCACTAAAAGCATTTCTGAGTTGCAACAAAACTTCGAGTAATTTAATGCATGGCAGTATCAAATGCCAGAGGATTAAGCGAATATTGCCCTATGTTATAGTGGAGTGATATTGAAGTTAAACTCAAGAAAGTAATACTTATACCATAGACATTATAAAATTAATGATTTCAATATTTGGGCATAGCTTAGTCAAAAGTCATTTGACATTTGTTGATTCTTCGAATGATAATGTATAAAAATGCATTAAAATTAAAATATATAAAGTTTCACATACAATTTTTATGACCCCATTGTAAAATGAAGCAAATACATTTAAAATCCAAATTTATTTTCTTTAATGTCAAATTATATCAAATTAAATTCTGTTTGAATTTACAGAACTTTTGGAATATTCTTCTAAGGAAAGTAAAATTAGTTTTATAAATATAGATTCTATTTTGACAATTTGTATTTGCTACAGCTATCAAGCTCTATTAATTTACTTCTTAAAATTGTCATCAAGCATATATAATAGTGATGACTAGCCTTAATACATAATGCATATGATTTGCTGGGTATTAAATTTGTTTGTTTATTGTATAAAGTGGGTCGCAAACTGTCCACTTTGCTGTGCTAAGCAGTGTGCTGAGCAAACAAACACACACATAGATACACACACACACACACACACATGTGAACATTTACCGCATAAACCCATTAAATGCACACTTATCAAAACGCAATCAGCTCAAATGCTATTGTTGCTGTCATTGCTGTCGAGCTTGACAGCTCGAAGGATAAGTTGTTGCTTGTCCCTTTTGTTTATGCAGCTCGAATTGCTGTTGCGCCAAAATAAAACGATGACATGAGCATATGTCTCAGCAGCTGTCCGGCAGATTAAATTAAATAACTCGAACAAGACAAAAAAGGTGGCAGGCAACAAGGATACGGGTCAGTTAGTGCGTCAACAGGAATGGGGAAACAAAAAGTTAAGGCCGAGTTAAAGCTGAGCGCTTATCGATTGCCGCAGAGTTGGCCTCAGTCTAAGCTGCAGCATATTTACACGCCAAATTTCATTTTGGGTTATTGTCCGTTAAGCAGTTATGGGCATTTAAAGATTTTCAATGATTTTGTATGAAAATTTCGCCAAATATGGGTCCATATAAATTAAATCGTATTTAAGCTCTATCTCTCAGCGTTAAGAAGTTATGGGCATTTAAAGATTTTCAATGATTTTGTAAGGCGGAATAATAAACAACAGTAGAAGTTAAGTAGGATTGAGAGAGTTGAGTTAAAAATAGGATTGAGAGATTGTTTAAAAAAAAATGAATAAACTAGTTATATTAGAGAGACAGCAAAAGCGAGAAATTGAGAAGATACATTTTGATAATGCAGAGAGAGATCAAAAAAGAGAGTGAAAGAGAGAGAGAGTTTAAAACTGAGTGTAAAAAGAGATAGAGCTCTGTCCCTCTAAACGGAAAGAATGCTAATAGAGAGAGAAAGAGAGAGTTCTATAAAGGAGAGAGATGCCTACATAATTACTCAGAAACTGCCAATTGAGAATTAAAGACAGAGAGTATTATCTTTTAAGAACACTTAGTTCTTCACTTCGATCTGAACACGTCGAGGGATGATCGCAGACTGAGCAGTGGGCCGCCTTTTATACCTGACGGACCTCACACACTCCCACTCCTACACCCACGTCACCTCTCGCAGGCCTTTACCGCTGCTCATAAAACAAAGCAAATAAATAGTTGGCCATGCCGAATGCAATCAGAAGATTTTTAATGTACTATTAGTAACAAAGAATCAAAAGAGCATGTCTGACTTTTCGATGGAGCCGCGTTTTGGGATTAGTTTGAGGAGTTGAAGCCAACAATTGGCAAAGGCATATATATGTATGAATATACATATATTAGCACAATTTCTAGTAATTCTGATTAAACAGTACATAACTTACTCAGTGATGCGCGAATCTAAAATCTTCCAAACCAAATGCCTCTGAGCTCACCATTGTTGGTGGTGGTTTCTCCAGCAGCTGAGCTCCCCTGAAACATAAATAACACGCCTTTAATATAGAAACAATCAATCTAATTGTTACTAGTATAAAAAAACAACAGCTACGGGTCAAATAAATTAAATCATGTTCAAGCTCTATCTCTCACCGTTAAGAAGTTAATGGCAATTTAAAAGATTTTCCAGGACTTTGTATGAAAATCGCAACAATTATGTCCATATGTAAATTTAAATCGTATTAAGGTCCCTATCTTCTCAACGTTAAGAGTGTGGAATTTAAAGATTTTCAAGGATTTTGTATGAGAATTTCGCAAAATATAGGTCTGCCGCAAAGCCATATCAGCATCAGGATGTGCTAGACAATTGCCGTTTTGTTTACATAACAAACCCAAAACCCAAAAAAAACATAAACGTTCATAAAAAGCCGAAAGGTAAATCCGACAAGTCTAGCTTGCTCTCTCTCTCTCTCTCTCTCTCTCTCTCTCTTTAATCTCTGGCTTGTGGGCACATGCGCAGTTTGGTGGCAAACTGCAACTGTTGCGCCTCCTACTGTTTGGCAGCTTGGCGGTCGAGCAGGCGGCAAATGCACATTTTGGAGTGGACCACTGCAAATGGACACTAATCCAATCTATTTGGTCGCAACAAAATTGAAATTGAAACGTGGCACATTTCAAATATTCGCATAACTAATTGTGCCCCAAGCACTAAACAAAAACCATTGCAAATCTCATTTGACCGCCCCCCTCTGCCAACTAACTAATTTATGCTAACCAGACAAATTGGTCAACTTGTCTGACAGTTGATAGCAAGCAACGTTTTTATATGATTTTCATTAGAAGCAGTCTTAAATTTGATTTGATATTTCTCTCTTGTGTCTGACTTTTAGCTGCAGCATTAAATTAAAAATAAGACTTTACTTAAATTGAAAATCCCATCAGCTCTTTTAAGGCTACGGCAACCCAAAAATATTTCTTTACAGCATTTATGACAGTTACACGTGTGTGAAAGTAGATTGCACTGGAGCAGCAGCCACGTGACCTGAGCAGCAGAGAAAGCAGCTGATAAGCCACAAATTCATGAATCAAAAGTATTCAGGGATTTAAAGAGTTGCTTTGGAACACGCTTTCAACATTTAACTGTTAACTGATAAGCCAGCGCAACCGCTAAGCCAACCAATGTGCACTTATCAACAGCAACAACAACCACAACAACAACAACAACAACAATCAACAATCCACAATCCGCATTTCAAGTAATGAGTCGCAACTAGAGCCCAAAGCAGTCGCTGGCAAGGTGAAAGCTGCACAGCCAGCCAGCCAACCAACCAACCCCCTTTGCTCTAAGCTGGCAATAAGAAGCAAGCAAGAAGGAAAAAATGCTGCCAGAACAAAAGCAACAACAACAATTGGAGTAAGCGACAGCCAAACAGACACACAGACGTTTAAATAGTTGCATGAGCTGGATAAAAAGCTGTGGCAAAGTGGCAAAGTTCACACCAACCCCTTCGAAGGGAAATATAGAGCTTGCCCGGCTAAGCAAAAGGATAATAATGTGAATGCGAGAACAAAAACAAATATGTGAGACTTGATCTGTGGTTTCAACTCTCTGGCGAGTGTGTGAGGCACGCGAGCAGGACAAACAGAAAATAGAATCAAATCGCAATAAAACGAAACGGAATCCCCTTAATGCGGCGTGTAAACAAACTGGGCACGTGACCCACGCGGGCTCCCAAAACTTCACACCCCTCACACAGTCTGAACTGGACAAATTGCCGCTTGAAGATAATCCCGATACAGGCGACTGCTCTCTCTCGGCTATGGCTACGGCATCTGGTGGCGCCGTCATAAAACGCAATTGCACTTTGCAGGCAGGCGGACTGCTCTGCGACTCAAAGCTGTTGAACTGCAAGTTGTATGCGAGTTGAATTATTCACAGTTGGTTTCGCAGGCGGATAGGACAATGGGGCGCATCCTTGAATGGCTGTCCAGTTGCAGCCGCCTCAGAACTGCACAAATCGTTGCAGATTTTCAAATCAAACATGCCACAATGAGAATTGCGAGTGCAACAAATACAAAAGATGTAGCCGATGTGTCCAACTCGCAACTGCAGATGCAACTGCAATCCTTTTGCCGTTGCCTTTTGCCGCAGTCCACACAACACAAAAGCAACTGCAAACGGACACTCTTGTGCTCCTCTTTGCTCTGCCTGTTGAGCTATTTGCTGCCACATTTTCGGGCATTTCCTTCATTGCTTCAACGCCTTACTTCACTCGTATTGTCAGCAAAAGCATGAAGGATGAAATAAATCGAGGGGCAAGGGGAGGCAGCAGCATCAGCTGTCATCTTCAGTTGAAATGCCTTCAATTTTTATAACTCGAGACCCATTCGGACTCTTGGCTCGTCGCCAGTTCTCGCTATTGCCTCACGTACTCCATGCACCTCTTGCTCTCTCCTGCTTTCCCCTTTTCCAGTTGGTTAATTACCTCGATATATGGCAAATCACATCACAGACAGCGATGGGGGCAATAGCCTTCTAATTAGCCCGGTCAAGCATTCACTCATTTACTCACTCGTTTCCTCATTCGTTTTATGATTGTATGCTGTAGTCGACGAATAGATTTATGTCCTGTACACTTCCTGGCACAATCAAGAGTTTTACGAGTGAACTTATGAAGTCCGAGCGATTCTAATGCGCCAACACTTTATGCTTGGCACTTATTCAAAATCCGCCAACAATGAGTCCTCTTGCCTGATTCTTGATGCCAGCGCAGCCCAAGGCCAAGTTTGCTTGTAGTTGGCAGTGAGAGCAGCCATAAGGATAACTACAACAGGCAGTACACTGTGAGAAATTGCACACAGTGAGAGCAATCAGGGTGGTCCATCTACTTTTACGATATGATTATTATTATGGAAACTAAAGTCAAACTCGCAGCAAACTTTCAGCGCTCACCCAAGTCAGTTGTGGGCAGCGGGGGGAGCAGTGGGAAGTGGAAAGTGCCTAAAGGCGGAACGTTGTCGGAAGTGACGGGAAACTTTGCTTGCCAGCAGCAGTAGCCATCAAGTTGGACTTGGAAGTCGGCAATCGGCCAAAAGGATAAGCCGTGCCGCAATATGAAGGATCTGCCCAGGCGAAGAGCACAAAGGACAATTTCTTAGCACGACGCATTTATTGCTCTGTTTGCTGGAAAAAGACTGCAACAAGCGCCAAATTTGTAAGATTGGCAGACACCACTTGGGGTTGCCTTGGCGAACAAGTAAGTGAAGTGAGTGAGGAGGAGATAAACTGAGAGCATGCCTAGTCTATGGATGTACTAAAGTAAATGAAGCGTGACGCTTTGTTTTCCTTTGATTTAGTTTTATGAGTCTACATCGGATGTAATTGAATTATGCAACTTGGCGCCGAAGCTCGACTCACCAACGATGCCAGACAGACTGACAGACAGATAGACAGACAGTCGGACTACTTTATTAGCATTCGATCGTAAAAGCGTCTGAGGGGGATGACAGCGATGATGAGACTGACACAAGAAGGTGTAGCATGGATGGATATAAATAGAGATACAAACTTGGTTACGCATTTTAGCGATGATATTTGAATTTTAGATGCCTCAATTCGATGCGGAGCGAGCGCAACACGCGATGAAATGAATTGGAAAATACGTCTGCGGTCGCTCGTCAGCCATCCACATCCTGCAATATCGCAACGGCAGCTGCGAGCTCAATGGCATTTCCATAACTCAATAAAGCAGAACATTAACTGATAAGCAGTAGCCTGGTTGCCACTGGGAGAGGCAATTGGAGCTACTCCAACTGACACCGGGAGTCAGACAGGGAACAAAGTGAGGCTGCTGCTCTGCTCGGCTAATTGGCTCAAATGGATGATTTCATGTCCAGTTCCAGATGCCATGACCAACGTGCAACAAGCGTTTGCTTTCAGCAAAAGTCCCTTGGGAAAAAAGTGAAATGAAAAATCGATTGGGAGCAGTAGTGAGATGTGAATGGTGAATGGAAATGGCAGCAGGTTCTATTTGAAACTCTGAAATTTGCTCATAATTAATATGCGAGTTGCCATGGAGCAAGCTGTCATTTCGCATGTGAAATGCAAGCGAGAGAGCCACCCTCCATGTTCACCATAACAACCTCAACAAGTTCTTAGACAACCCGTGTGACATACAACGAGCGACAAGCGACAGCAGCAGACTCTGACTGCGACTCTGATTCAGACAGCCCGCTTCAGTGGCTTCCAATTACAGTTTCATATACTGTCAGAGCGTTTTCACTTCACGCCCCATCGCCACAATGCGAAAGAGAGGGAGAGAGAGAGAGAGTGGGAGTGGGAGCATGTAAAAGTGCGAGTTTAAAACTGAGCTGAAGCCCTGGACAAATCAAATTGAAATCAAAGACATGCGAGTTGTGTGGGAGGAGAAACTGACGTGAGTGCTGAGGGAGGACCAATTGAGAGCTCTGGCATTTGTCCTGTTGTTGTGTCCTGTTTTACAAGGACTAAGCTGTGTAAATGACGGGCTGGTCAGCAGAGGTGCAACCCGCACTGACACGGAGGCTTACAAGCCTCGAATGATATCGTAATTCCAATCAGCTGGAGTGGAGTGCCCTGAACTGGACTGGACTGGAGCTGAGCGTCGCCGAGTTTGCACAACTCGGAATAGGAATAAGCTGCCGCAGAAAGAGTGAGAGAGAGAGAGGCAGTTATTTGGTGCAGTCAACGAATTGGGAACACGGCATAGCAAACAATGCAGTTTAACAGCTTAGCAGGGCTCCAGGACTCAAGTTCAACATGCGTCCAAAAGTTGGCCAACGAATTCTCACGTTGCCAGCACGTGACCAAAATGTTTGCCCATAAATAAGGAAAATATGAAAATGAAGAGATAAAGTTCGCTCCAGCACAAGTTTCCCATTGACTTCATATGTTATGCCACGCAGCTAACTTGGCTCGAAGCCTTCGACTTATTCATCAACGAGGCGTGAGACTTTGCTTTGAACTCCATCTTGCTCTGCTTTTGTTTCCATTGATCCACCCACCGAAAACATTAACCTCAATTCGCTAAACGACTCATTAGGTCAGTGGGGGCGTTCATCAGACAGTCCGACAGTCTCTCTGTCTGTCCTTCTGTCTGTCTGTTTGTTAGTGCCTCATTGAGGAAACAGAAAAAGTCACTCAAGAGCCATTCAGTTCTATTCACAACTCGCGCCCCATTCACTCAATAGAAATAAAAGTGCGAATGCGAATAGGGGAATACAAATGGCAAAGGGCGAAGGGCGAAGGGAGAGCAAACGCAATGGAATTGCACTGCTGCGTGGTCAGTTATAATTAGGGTCGCTTTTAGGGTTTTATGGGCTAAGCGATTAGCAAGAGAAAGTGAAGGCGACAGACTTGTAAACACTTTCACGTTGACCCACTCGAAAGGATTACAACCTCCCCCTTCCTATTCCATTCTTTCAGCTGAATTCAATATTCTTAATTGGCTACATGCTTAGTCAACTCGTAAACATATCGAGCGCAGCTGTAGGCGAAACTAAATTCCAGTTCTAAGCAGCGCTAAGTTATGATGTCTCCGAATTGGAAATGGGTGCGGTCATAGATTCGCAGAAACCACTGGCAAATATGTTTCTATTTCAGTTTCTGTTTGTGGTGTTCAGTTGATTAATAGGCCATAAACCAAGCGATTATCATACTAATTTTGGCAGTAGTAGTCCATGGGGTAGCGCTCTCTCTCTCTCTCTCTCCCTCGTTGTTTCTCTTTTACCTAAGGGAGCACTTGCTGTTGCAGCTGAATAGGCTTTGGAGTTCGCTGTAGAGTTACATTTGGCTAGGCAACGTTTACCGTTATGATTGCGGGGTGCAACTTCCTATGGAGTTGTTGTCGTTGTTGTTTCCCTTGGAGTTGCACTCAGTTTTCTCTATTTTTGTTTTTGCAAAAACATGAGCTGCAGCTTATCAGTCTGTTGTCAAACAATGCCTCAGCAACTAATGGAAATTGCACACACACACAGAGACACATAAAGTCTGTACACAGCAATGAAGTTGATTCGCTTTCAGTGGATGACTGGATGGATGGATGGATGGTCGGATGGATAGAAGCATGTTGGTATGGATATTCACTTAGACAGACTGATGTTGCCTCCCGAATTCTCACTCCTAGTTGGCTTCGACTTTAGACTTTAAATGGTTTCGCTGTTGCCAAACAACTTAATTTATGCCTCGGCTCAAGTTAAAACCCTTTTGCACAAGTGTCGCCAGCAAGCTCTAAGTAACTGCAAATACACGTGAATTGGGGTTGGGGTTGGTGGGAGACTTGAGAGGGAGTAACAAAGGCACGAAATGGAAAACCGTTCGGCTCGCTCGTGCGATAATTAGAAGCGCCCTGTGCACGCTCAATTAGAAGCTTGTAAGCATTAGCTGGAGCCGTAGAGCCGCAGAGCTATGGAGAGCTGGAGAATGAGTTTAAATTGGGACAAACACGAAAATATATATAAACACTCTTAGTAACAATAACAGCTGCAACAGCAACAGCAGCAGCAGCAGAGGCAGCAGGCAAAATGGCCGCAGTGTTGAAGGCAAACACGCGAGCAACCGCTGGGGGAAGAGATTAGAACGCATGCAGCGTGAAAAGAGGCAAGGAGTCAATGACGGCAACAGCGAGCGCTAGAACGAGAGTGAGAGGGGCTTGAATGTCTTAATTAACTGTTGGCTGCACTCTGTAAAAAGTCAACAGGACATTAAGGGGGCGGTGCGTGGGGTGCGGAGTAACTGCTTGTCGCTGTTGTTGCCACTAAATAATGTCGAGGACGCCAAACATCGTGCCTGAACATATTTATGATTCGCTATTATTCTACACACATAGAGAGAAAGAGATTAAAGAGGGGGGGAGAGCGTGAAGTTAGGTGCGCTTATCTGATTTAGGGATACACGAAGTGCGCCTAGACCTGAGCACGTACCCATCATCAATACACTCAGGCAGAGAGTGAGAGAGAGAGAGAGAGAGAGAGAGAGAGTCCGGACTTTAATTCGCACACTTTCACATGCGAGTAGGTTTCGCTGTTGGTTCCATTATTTTTATTTTGTTTCTGGATATTTTTTTTGGTGTGCGGCGCCAGACGAAAGTGTTCGCCAGACAAATGGCAAGGGTAGGCTAAAGAGACAGAGCCAAGGGGTTAGCGGGAGTGGTAGGGGGAGGCAGTTAGAGTCTGGGGTTACATGTCACTTGGCCATAAAAAAAGTTTATGTCTGACATGAGCCAAAAACAATTTGCATATTTCTCCACTGGATAACAACTTAATTTAGGATACATTCGAGGCGAGCGCAGGACTCTGGCGTAAGCAGACAGCGAGGGAGTCTTTGAATTAGACAGTTGAGCGCCTATTGCGCTTGGCTGCACTGCAAATTTAATTTGATTGACTTACTTGACCAATTGTTGAAAGAGCGAGCGAGAGAGCGAAATGGCGCTCTCTTGATTATCCTTTGCACATTGCATTGTGGTTCGTTTGGCTGCTCACCTGAAATGCAATCTATTTGCTGTCGCCGCGTCTGGCTTTTGACTGACGCCATATTTTCCGCAACATTTGCAATAGCCGCCAGCCGCAGCACTTGAGCCGAGAGCCTGACTTGCTGACAGAGATGCATGCGGCATGCCAGGACTCCTGGATTAATGCTACACAGCCATTACTCAATGTGTCAGCTGCTCCAACCAGCAAGATGAGCTACTGACTTCTGACCGCAGATATATTAACATAATCAGAGACTGCAAACTAAAACTCAACCGCAAGAAATAAAAGTTTTGCTGCAATTAGTTTGCTCACTGCACATTTTCAAGCAAATTAGCTGCAGGTGATTAATGAGAGTTAAAGTGCAGACATGTGAAGAAAGTAGAGAGCAAGCAGCTGTGAGTTATGCTGCGTAGCTTAGAATTAATTACAATCTTGTTGCTGCAAATTTTATTTTATAAATAAACAAAGCTCAGTTTAAAATTGACTTAAAATTCAATTAGAGTCACTTGAAGGCTTATTGCATGCTTGGGACTTTGGACTTTTGCTTTTGCACTTTTGCCTTTGAAGTGCTTTTGCCCCAAATTTGCTCTGATTAGAGCAGATTGCAGTTATGAAAGCCAAGCAGTCTCTAATCTAATCGCCAGTGGTGAAAGTCGTACAACATGAAATCCTCTCATTCACTTTCTGTGTGCCACTTTGTGTGGCAGCAGAGGCACTTGCCACTGGTGGCAAGTTTAAATGCAGCTAACATAGCTTTCACCTTTGGCTTTTATGCAGCAACGCCTGCAGTTGTGGCGCCACAGCTTGCCTCACGCCCCACTCTCATGGCATTTACCAACACTAATAAACTTGAAACTTGCCACAGCCAACAAAAAAAAAGAGAAAAAAAAGAGCTAGTGAACTTTTTCATTGCCTGCCTGCCTGCCACAAGCCGCAAGGGCTGCCGCTTTGGGCGCTAGTTCATCATCGCTGACTGCGCGCGGACGCCAAACTGGTGGCGTGCATTGGGCGCCAAATGAATTTAATTTCGCAGACGCAAAGCGCACAATTTTATTCACTGTCAAACGGAATTCAGTTGCCTCAGCGTCAGCTGCAAAACTTTCAGCCACACACACATAACGTGCAGCATTGAAATTAATTTGCAAGCAACTGCAGCTCGCTACGTTTAAATGCTTGTCATTTATTTTTTCTCATAGTTTTGGCAGCCTTTTAAGCTAATTTGCCAGAAGTTCTTGCCATAAAAGTGCATTTATAAATGCTCGATAAGCAATGAGGCCACTGAGATAAAAGGCGAGAGAGAGAGAGCGAAGCACTTGCAACTGTTGAAAGCCATTAGCAAGCTGCTGGCCGAGCATTGCTGATTGGCATGGCTATCTCACAATGTTGCCAAGGTAACCAGTGGTTGGAATCACAGCAACAAGAGAGAGAGAGAGGGGGGGGCTAACTAGCGGCAGCACTTTTACAATTTGCAATTGGCATATCGAAGCGAGCCGAAATTTACAGTTGCATGCACAGCAAATACGGCTCGACGCACTTCTATGCCCCAAAGGCAATGCCAATGACAAGTGGCATGCAACACACACAACACAACACACCACACATACGCACTGTTGTCAAGGCTACGCAAAGTAGCAAGTGGCACGCAACGCTGATTTCCAAAAATTTAGCATACAGCGCATGTTTGCCAAATTAAAAGTTGACAAGCTATGCAAATAATTTTTGAACAATTTACACTTTTAATATTTACAGTGCATTTAAAAGTTGACAGCAATATAAAGTTGCATTTAATATTTTGTTGCTGATTAAAAAAGTTTAACATATGCGCTAAAAGTAAACAAAGCTTGCAAATAATAAAGCGAAATATAAATGCATTAAAAATTATCAATCAATGCTGCTAAACATTTAATTCAAATTTCAAATATGACACATTGCATGATTTCTATGAAATTTGTTTGCTGCATTAAGATAATCGCAAATTTAACGGAAATTAATTTTACTTATTTACGCTTCAGCCTACGCCGCAGCCTTGGCGCCTAAGCCTGCTATGCAGATAAACTTGTTGTATTTATATATCTCCAACAAATGCCATAATTCCATGCTGCGTTAAAGGTCAAGCGTACTTTGGCACTTAATGAAAGGCCAAGTCGCAAGTTGTTAGCACAAGTGGCAAGTTTGGAAGCACTTGAACGCTTACGCTTCGATTCCCTGCTGGCATTAGCTTTAATACACTTTGGGGTCGTAGCAAAGCGCAATAAAATTAATTTCATGCCTCAAAAAGCATCAAATCGAAAACAATTATAAATGTTTTTTCACTCTAAACCCAAAAGCGGGCAACAAGATAAGAAAATAAATAGCAGAAGAAGCTGCCGAAACCAATAAATGTCAGAGCACACGCTTCCTCTCTCTCTCTCGCTCTTTCTCTCTCTCTAACGCTGACCACAAGTTTGGTGTAACCACTAACTGGCACTCCGCCTATGAAATCGGCGTAGAATTGGCAAAGTTTGCAACTGCTTTGATTGGTCAATTGTCCTCACTTCAAACACTGGACATGCAATTAAAGTTTGCGGTTCTCCACGTAGCTCTGCCTCTGTCTTGCTCTCAGTTTGTAGCTCAAATTTCGTTGTTCAAGAGTTCAAGTGCTTTCCTGGCAACTGCAACTTTCGATACTTTTAATTGTGCGACAAGTTGAAAAACTTGCCGCACAACTCCTCACAACTTGTAGCCTCATCAAAGATGCAAGTAATGTTTGTTCAAGTGAACACGAAGCATAGAACCCCAAAGGATAACGCAGCAAGCAGGAAACACTTAGTCATGACTCGACTTCGACTCCCCAGCCACAGCTACAACAAATACATGTGCGAAAGCGACCACCTGAGAAATCAGCACGCCAAGAAGGCGTGTGCGCTCTCCTTTTAGACATATTACCAAATCGCTTCAACAATGCCGCAAGTAATGGTGAGGCAAGTATTTTGATGAGTTGCAAGCATGTGGACTATTGAATGCGCTTTCTGTTGGAATTCTAGTTTATAAGTTCAATAAAATTAATCAGGTGAGCTACAGAATATTGAAAATATTTTAGTTTGAAATCTAGCAAAGCAAATTGATGTACTCTAGAAATATTTTTGTTGTTCGTCATATTAAATTAAAGCAACAAAGTGTAGCATTTATTAGAAATATTTTAAAGTTGAATCTGTCGCTTATAAAAGCAATTCAAAGATTAATTTCGGTTGGCTTGAGTTCCATTTGACCAGAAATAAAAGTAAATATAAAGCTAATAATTTTTAAATATATGATAGAATTTTTGGCATAAATCGAATAAACTTTATAAAAATAAAAGTAAATATAAAGCTAATAATTTTTAAATATTTGATAGAATTTTTGGCATAAAGCTAATAATTTTTAAATATTTGATAGAATTTTTGGCATAAATTGTATAAGCTTTATAAATTGTTTAAGGCTTTACCAATTGTTTAAGTAAAGCGCGTAGCAAAAATACTTGAAAATTAAATTTCAAATTATACAGAAGTATAAATTATGTGCGCTTTAGTTTCACTTGAATTTTATTTCTTCTTCCACTGGCGTTCAAAACATTAAATTACTGCGAACCTCTGTAGAATTCTATTTCTGATGAATATAAATTTTAACCCAACTCTGTCTCTAATCAAGCATTAAAGCTCCTTTTTTATAATTTTGTTAGTGTATATATCAAAGCAGATCGGAGTAGAGCGTAGCGCAGCGCAGCGTTTGTCGTTATTGTTTGTATTCTTGCATTGAACTGAAATTGAATGCTTGGCTGTGTGTGTGTGTGTGGATGCTTGTGGGTAAATTAGCAGCTGTCGCCAAAGCTTGAAGTTGAATCATGCAAAATGCCAGCTTAGTCCTTATAAATATACTTATGCTTATGATTCACTGAGTCGAGTGCTGTGGAGCTGGGAGCGCGCACTTCAACTGGCAGCCAAAAGCTGCGGCATCATGCCATTAACTTTTTGCTGTTGGGGGTGAAGCTTGTTACGCTTAATGTCTTCATATGTCCTTGCGGCTGTGCCACAGATTTTTGATGACATTGCAGCACATTAAATTTTACAGCTTATCAAAACAGTTGACACTTTCACAACTCTGCCCCCGCCACAGCCCACGCCCCACACAACACGGACACCTTAACAGCGCGCGGGCCACAGTTTCGTTTTCCAGCTGTCAGGCAACCACATTGACAGACAACAAGGACAACGACAACGACAACGATAACAACAAGAACAGGCAGTCACTAGCGTTGGCTCCCTTGACGCCATTTACATTTTGGTTAACTGTAAATTGGCTTTGTAGCAACACACACAGTTGCGTATGTGTGTGTGCGGCAAAGTTTTTTGAAGCTCATTGAGCGCGTTAATTGATTTTCGCGCCAAACAAAGGCAAA